>NC_069114.1:33829430-34143180 GCF_025612915.1 Magallana angulata
GGGGAGAGAACAGTTTATATTTGAGTTTGTTTGGGAGTGGGGGTTCCAAGTCATATATTTGACAATTTTTTTATGTAATTTAAAATAAGACTAAGCCATACTACAGTCATGAACATGAATAGTATAGAACAAAACACAAACTAATACATGTACATGTATATATACATAGGAAGTATTACAAAACAGATGATTGATCTATATCTGGGTTCTTAAATTGAATCATATATCATGTACATATTATATTATTGTTTCTTTGTTCAATGCATTTAAGATGGTATGTAGGTCATGATCCCAAGTGCTCTTCCTGAAATTATCAAATATCATAAAAACCATTGAGATCCCCACCTTAATCCAAAGATATTATTCCTCCTTAGGTCATGCAGGCGCATCAGATCATTATGGCATGTAAGTCATGACCCTAAGGGGTCATCCTGACCCCCTTAGAATCAGAAATTGTCAATTATCTTTAAATGATTGATGTTTGATGATCCTATCTCTATTTAATCTTTATTAATTATTAAGTCTCCTGAATGAAGTTTAGAGACTTATTGTTTTTGTACGGTTCTTAATACATGTATATATTCTTCATCTTCTTTTTCTTCTTTCCCGCTCTGAACTTGTTTCTCAGAGATGGCTGAACATAATTGTACAAAACTCTAGGATATGATAGGCCTGCAAATCTAGTTGTGCACCCTGGTTTGATTTTTCTCATTTTGGGTTAGACAACCACTTTTCGGGGGAGGGGGGGGGGGGGAGGGGGTGTCAAAAGGGTGTGGGGTCTAACATTGAACCTTGTAGAAAGAATCATAGACTCTATTGTAAATGTTTACTTGAAAACGGACAAAGATAATAATATAGGGTTTTCATAATCATTTATTGGCTGTTACTGGCAATATATAGGGTTTATTAGATCTAACCCCTGGGGTCATCCCCACCCCCCAGGAATTTGAAATTACCATATATCTCAGAAACTGTTATAACCATGACCCCTAAACCATATATATTCATGTTTCTGATGTCAAGGGGCATCAAATGTTATGTAGGTCATGAGCCCTGTGGGTGGTCCTGACGCCCTCAACAGCAAGTCCCTTAATATCTTCAAAACAGTTGAGATCCCCACCCTTAAACCATATATATTCTTGTACCTTGTGTCAAGGGGCATCAAACGGTATGTAGGTCATGGGCCCCGGGGGTTGTCATGACCCCCCTTGAACAGGAAGTGCACGAATATCTCGAAAACGGTTGAGATCCCCACCCCTTAACCATATATATTCTTGATCCTTAAAAGGCATCAAAAGGTATGTACCGGTAGGTAATGGGCCTCAGGGTTAAATTTAATTTTTCAAAACCGTAATGCACATCTATGGAACAGTTCCTTTCATATCCCAAGATATGATGTGTCTATCCATTAAATCATAAAAGGAGTTCTAGGATCTATGTTTTTTTTAAGTGATAAACGTCAATTTTCTGCTACATTTTGACTCCCTGGATGAAATTTAAATTTTGAAAACCTTACTGCACATCTATAGAACAGTCCCTATCATATCCCAAGATATGATTGTCTATCCATTAAATCATAAGAGGAGCTCTTGGATCAATGTTTGATTTTTTAGTGATAAACGTCAATTTTCTGCTACTATTTGACTCCCAGGATGAAATTTAAATTTTTAAAACCTTATTGCACATCTATAGGACAGCCCCAATTATATCCCAAGAGATGATGTAGCTACTCCAAAAGTTGTAAGAGGAGTTCTGGGAACCATATTTTTTTTGCCAAAAAACGTCATTTTTTGTTGCCCATTGATCCCCTTAATTAAAAAAAAAATTCTTGAACCTGATCATGCCTCAATATGACACCCCCAATCATATTCTAGAAGATCATTTGGCTACTGCTTAAAAAAATGACGTTTTTTAAACCAGTTTTTTTGTAAAAAAAAACATCATTTTTTAGCCATTAAATGACCCCCAGGACAAAATTGAAAATTCCGAAACCTTATTGCGCATCTATAGGATACCCTAAAACATATTCCAAAAGATGATTTGTCTACTTTTGAAAATGTAGGAGGAGTTCGAGGAAGAAGGTTTTTTGTGAATAAACGTCATTTTTTACCAATTATTTGACCCCCAGGACTAACAGAGAATTTTTTAAACTTTTTTACTAAACAACATGATACCCCAAATCAAACTCCAAGAGTTCAGTTTGCTGGTTTATAAGATGTAAGAGCAGTTTGAGAAAGTAAAACGTGACAGACGGACGGACGGACAGACGGACGGACGGACGGAACAGGGTAACAACAATAAACCCGAACTTTCTTTAGAAAGTGCGGGTATAAAAACCATAGATCCTAGAACTCCTTTTATGATTTAATGGATAGACACATCATATCTTGGGATATGATAGGAACTGTTCCATAGATGTGCATTACGGTTTGAAAAAGTAAATTTAACCCTGAGGTCCATTACCTACCGGTACATACCTTTTGATGCCCTTTAAGGATCAAGAATATATATGGTTAAGGGGTGGGGATCTCAACCGTTTTCGAGATATTCGTGCACTTCCTGTTCAAGGGGGGTCATGACCACCCCCGGGGCCCATGACCTACATACCGTTTGATGCCCCTTGACAAAAGGTACAAGAATATATATGGTTTAAGGGTGGGGATCTCAACTGTTTTGAAGATATTAAGGGACTTGCTGTTTGAGGGGGTCAGGACCACTCACAGGGCCCATGACCTACATAACATTTGATGCCCCTTGACATCAGAAACATGGATATATATGGTTTAGGGGTCATGATTATAACAGTTTCTGAGATATATGGTAATTTCAAATTCCTGGGGGGGGGGGGGGGGTGGGGATGACCCCAGGGGTCAGATCTAATAAACCCTATATATTGCCAGTAACAGCCAATATATGATTATGAAAACCCTATATTATTATCTTTGTCCGTTTTCAAGTTACCATTTACAATAGAGTCTACGATTCTTCCTACAAGGTTCAATGGTAGACCCCACACCCTTTTGACACCCCCCTTCCCCCCCCCCCTCCCCCGAAAAGTGGTTGTCTAACCCAAAATGAGAAAAATCAAACCAGGGTGCACAACTAGATTTGCAGGCCTATTATATCCTAGAGTTTTGTACAATTATGTTCAGCCATCTCTGAGAAACAAGTTCAGAGCGGGAAAGAAGATGAAGAATAATAATACATGTATTAAGAACCGTACAAAAACAATACGTCTCCAAACTTCATTCAGGAGACTTAATAATTAATAAAGATTAAATAGAGATAGGATCATCAAACATCAATCATTTAAAGATAATTGACAATTTCTGATTCTAAGGGGGTCAGGATGACCCCTTAGGGTCATGACTTACATGCCATAATGATCTGATGCGCCTGCATGACCTAAGGAGGAATAATATCTTTGGATTAAGGTGGGGATCTCAATGGTTTTTATGATATTTGATAATTTCAGGAAGAGCACTTGGGATCATGACCTACATACCATCTTAAATGCCTTGAACAAAGAAACAATAATATAATATGTACATGATATATGATTCAATTTAAGAACCCAGATATAGATCAATCATCTGTTTTGTAATACATGTACTTCCTATGTATATATACATGTATATTAGTTTGTGTTTTGTTCTATACTATTCATTTTCATGAATGTAGTATGGCTTAGTCTTATTTCAAATTACATTAAAAAATTGTCAAATAAATGACTTGGAACCCCCACTCCCAAACAAACTCAAATATAAACTGTTCTCCCCCCCCCCCCTCCTTTGTCGAATGATCTATTAAAATCAAAATATAATTTGGGTGTCTAAAAACTTTTATAAACTGGTAAAAAATGTTATTCTTAAACAAAATTACATTACACCTTGCATAATTGACAAATGATCTATTGAGATACGATCAGAGGTCATATTTTTACCTTGGGATCAATAAGTAGTATTAATTGACAAGTTAAAATTAATTAATAACAATAAATGATTCAAATTATAAATGTTTATACTCCACATTCATCCCCCCCCCAATCTAACCTGCTTATAAAGATTCAGTCTTCTTTAATACATTCTTACATGTGTACAGTAGCAAATTTTAAATCATTTCTTGATTGCTTTTTCTCTCGTGATTCACATTAACATTTTGGAAATTGCTTAATTCAATTTTTAAGATTTATAAACAAAATGTTATATGCATCACTGCCATGTGTATTCACCTATTTGGGGCAATTGTAAAGTCTCCTAAACAAAGCAGTGACATCATTAGGCTAGGAATTACCCACATGGATCAAACACTACTGTATAACATATGAATAAGATAAAATACATTATTATTTCTAGTTCTAAAATGTCAGGGTGTCTCCAAGGGGGCATAATCTTACAATACAATTTTACGCACAATGACACAAAGAGCAAAAATAAATTAAACGGTTTAGGGATGAGGATCTCAGATCTCAGAAGATAACAAAATATACAGTGTATCATATCATTTCCTATTTCATAAAGGCGGGGGGGGGGGGGGGGGGGTTAAAGACAACACCTGGGGGTCTTAATGTACTTTACACCAGTTGATGCATCATAATGACTTTAGAAGATATTTTGTATTTTCCTGTTTCGTGGGGTCAGAACAGTCCCATAAGGTCATGACCTACATTGTATTTGATGCATTATAATACATTAAGAAAGAAATACTCCTTCCTTTCTATTATAACTCATATAAAAAATATAAGTGTCTACACTAACTTACATATGTAATACACAAATGTAATAAGAAATTGTTTATACAGGGTCAATATGGGGTCAACTCAACAGTGCATGCAGTCTGACAAATGAAAAAAAATAACTTTTGCAACTAAAATGACAGAAACTTTACCAATGCGATAGGATAGGTAACGATGATAAGCTTGTTTAAATATTAAAAGATGATGATACAGTATGCTGTCAAAGGGAGATTACATTTAGAAAGTGAAAGTAGAACTTATATACATGTGTATGTATGCTGGCAGGAATCCCATGCTGGCATCTCATTATATTGTGCTACTGCTACTACATGTATTATGCTTACCTAAATTGGTCTACACCATAATGATAATCCAATTAAAACACAATAATGAATTCCTTTAGCCGATCTTAACTACCGTAATCCTTTTCTGCATACGGAAAACACAGACATGTATGTATGGGTGTTTTTAAAACGCGGAACGGAAAGGAAAATATCATCACGTTAATCGCTTAATGAGGCCGGGTCTAATTTTTTCAGCCCTAGATTTTTTAATGACATTTTTTACATTTTTTTTAAACTTCTGCCCTATGGATTTCTTTTTCTGTTCTACATATTAAAGTTATTGCTAAAAGGCATCAAATGTATGGAACGCCAAATTAACATATATTCAAATATTTGTACCTCTCTTCAAATAATTGTACCTATCTTCAATTAATTGTGCCTATCTTCAAATCCTTTGAAGATAGGTACAATTGAATTAAAGATAGGTACAATTGAATTAAAGATAGGTACAATTGAATTGAAGATAGGTGTAAATAATTATACCTATCTCTAAATAATTATACCTAGGTACAAATGAATTATACCTAGGTACAAATGAATTATACCTATCTTCAATTCAATTAAAGATAGGTTCAATTGAATTATACCTATCTCTAATTCATTTGAAGATAGGTAAAATTCATTTAAAGATAGGTACAATTGATTTGAAGATAGGTTCAATTCAATTATATCTAGGTTCAATTTGTTTTGTGTATTGTTGAAAATAATGAACGCTCCCTTGAAGACATTTCAACATGGAGGGAAACGAAGGAAGCACCAAAATGCCTCATTTGAGCACAAATATATAACATCTTAGTTTGAATCTAAGTGTTTAAATGTATTTCCCCAATTTTCAGTTTGATAATGAAAGTATTTTGACATAAATAGCGATTTTTAACATGTGTAGACATTGGGTTAAAAACGATAACTCTTGCATGAATTGCTTTTCACTCGAATAGAGGTGTGAAATTTTATTCCCATAATAGAATAACTAAGAATTGAAAATAACAGTTTATCAGCTTTTAATTTTTGATATAAGAATTTGACATGATAATATGAAAATTTAATGAAAGAGTTGTCCTTTTTGGAAGATTGCATTTTAATCAATAACCACGAAAATCGACTGATTTATTCAAAAAATTAACTTTATATACAATAACTATCTATATACAATACTAAACATACACTCTTTTTGGCGTAATAATGGGCATTTTGGTGTTTTTGAAGGGTATTTCGGTGTTTTCACCGGGTATTTCGGTAAATCCCGGGTATTTCGGTAATTCTAAGTACCGGGGAAGCACCAACAACCCCTCTATTTGATGGGGTATCAAGTGCCTATGGACATTTTTGAAAATAAAGATAAAAAATATTAAAATCATGCATTCTGACTGTATTTTGGTCGAAACGTTCTATATAAAACAATTAATTTAAGAAATGAAGATAATAATTTTTCTATTGATCGACGTATCGCATTGATGAAAAAGTTTTCCGGTCAATTTTTTCTTTGATACGTCGATCAACAGAAAGATAATTATCATCATTTCTTATCATTTAATAAAACATTTTCAAATCAAAAACTTTGAAGTGTCTTTGATCAAAAATGTAAATAATGTAAATGAAGCGTCGCGTATGAATACAAAACAACAACAGCAACAATATTCAAAATGGATGCGCCTTCATCTGATATGCAGTACTATAAAGGGAGTATTCATTATTGCCAATATTTTAGTAATTGAAGATTCAATTCAATTGTACCTATCTTTAATTCAATTGTACCTATCTTCAATCCATTGCATTTGTACCTATCTTCAAATCAATTGTACCTATCTTCAAATGAATTAAAGATAGGTATAATTGAATTGTACCTATCTCTGATTCAATTTGAAGATAGGTACAATTGAATTGAAGATAGGTACAATTGAATTGAAGATAGGTACAATTATTTGAAGATAGGTACAAATATTTGAATATATGTTAATTTGGCGTTCCATACAAATGGTCAAATAAAAAAACCTTTTACCTCCTGGTTTGTTCCATGGATCTTATCAAAGTTGTTTTTTTGTACACCCAATTTCCCAGTTTCTCAGATAATGGCTATTTTTTATTTGACAAAAGCGGAAATGGTGATCTTTATAGTATTATTAAAACATTCAGACATACATGTATTTAAGTAATAAATTAATATGTAACATCACATATTAAGGGTAATTAATATAAAATACATGGTTTCTGTCTTAAAATATATTAATTAAGCTATATTTAGGCGGGTTAAGAAAACGTGAGAGGGCTAGGCTTGCTGAACCCTCCTCACGTTTTCGACCCGAGCCCAAATATAGCTTATACTTCGATACATTTATGTTTATTCCACAATATAAAATCAATTTTACGCATCAAACGAGCTATTTTCAACAAATTTCGCTGAATATCTGCAGTTGAAACTATCACGCCATGGCGTCAACAACGCAAAAAGATGACGTCACAATACAAATGAAACGCTGCGCGAAAGCGTGCGTACTCGTTCTGTACTCGGCCTCGTTAAAAAGGGTATAGACTGGCCAGAAACGATTTACTTTGTATCTTTTATTTATATCTAATGAATGATTATCAACATGTTGCTATCTTATTAATATTCATATGAATGTCTATCAATTATAGCATTGTATTCATTCGGCTTTAGTTGAGTACGAAACGGAAAAATAAACGAATTGTGAAACATTAACATGATTAAACGAGCAAATTAGCTATAACTATTTACTTATTTCTCTTATATGGTATTGCTGGCATATTAGCGTAACGTACGCAGTTAGTGAAAGCGTTTTATGCGTGTTTTGAGTATTTTTATATTATTTTCAAATATGATGTACATGTATATACTTACATCAAAATCGAATTTTCGGTGTTCTAGACAATCTTTTATCATACAAACGATACAGTATCATTGAGATGGAAGAAAAAACCGTAGGACTAACGACATTAAAAATCAAAATACAGTAAACATTAAAATACCCGGTAATTTGTGAAACTAGTAATTTGTGAAACTAGTATTTTTAGCAATGCAATTTTGTTTTCGTTTGCATTACAAAGCATGCAGTTGTTTATTCCAGCAGCTATATTCATATGATCCGAATAGAGAGCTCTAGATTTTGCCTGGTTTGATTTTCCGATTATATATTGGGACTATAGTCTGTCGATCCCAAAATATTCATGCAGCACATTTGGACGATTTATAATGGAAAATGTTGACATCTTTTCTCCATTTGGAAGTCACTCAGAAGACCTTGCACAATTTTTCAACACTATCATCCGGGTCTGTTAAAATGCAAAACCCCGTATACTTCTTTATTTTTAGCCGTGTATTTATACCAGCTGATAAGCTAGAGAGGACGTTTTAAAGAAAGAATAATGAGAATGTTTAATGCTTCTAAAGGAGAATCGCTTGAACCCTGAGGTATATATAAATATACAGCAAAAAGTGAATCGAGGATATTTTGGGACAGAATATAGTGGTCAATGCATGTACTGTTAATTTTGAGGAAATGAATATTCTTGAATAAATAATCTAATATTGCTAATCTTTCAAAAAAAATTAAAAAGGTACATAAAGTATATCTTTTTAGCATACTTAACAAATCTATGAGGTAAATAACATTAGATAAGATTTTCCGTTTTCCTTCCGTTCCGTTTTCCGTTCCGCGTTTTAGTAACACCCATGTATGTATACACGTGAACCCATCTAATCGAAGAGCTGGGTAAAACTAGTACCCGCTAATGAGACATGCAAACCTGTGTTGTGTACGTAACTTCAGACAAAGATCAGTCATTTGTAACATGCATGTATTTTTATGACCTATTCTTCAAATCCACTTGCACTATTTTATTAGTTAAATAACAGCTTTAAGGTGGTGCAGGACACCTGCATATTGTGATGTACATGTATACTTCCTATTGAGATAAACAATAAAGTATGTTGAATATTGATTAAATATTTAGCCCACAAATAATGTTACCTAACATTGAAGCGCAATGGGTTAGAGCGTTTACATGTCTGAAAGAGCATTGGGATCCAAGGTGTATTTTTGGTAATTTACGAATTTTCATTGGGAGGGGGGGTCCGGACCCCTCACTCCCACCCCTTCTCTAAATCTGTGCACACGATGATGTTCATGTAGGCACACAGAAGCAAATCTAAAACCGGCAACCGCCACAGGGAGGGGGCATAATTTAATTTTTAATTTTGTTTGTAATAATTATATAGACCATTATACTTCCTATGACATAAAATGTTAAGATTATTGATTAACTGAAAATTCACTGCAAACAGTTCTACCCCAAATTGCACGTAAAGTGCTACTCATGTCACGATGTGTATTATCATATGGGCAGAGATCTCATCCTTCAGTTATGAAAATTTTAATTTTTAAATGTATTACCGGAGTTTGCATGTAGCCTTCATTTTTAATTAAACTGGTACAAAACAGTGTTATCTAGGGGCAAACACATGGTGCGGGTATTACTGTCTATTGACAGCATCTAGTTTAAATTAATTTTTAATTTCCATCATTTACAAACGACAAGAAAAAGTAAACCTGCCCAGTATTAGCATCTTTTTTTTAATTTTCAAATGAATATAGCAAATTTAGTCTGTTTGGTATTATTAAAAAAAAACCGTAACTTGTATATCAATCAAGAGGGCAAATAACACAAATATTTGGTCGGTACGGTATGAGTGGGTGGCTACAAGGAGAGTAGATTCTTTATAGAGAGGCCTACTAAAAGGAGACAAGAAGTCGAGAATGGAACCCTCATCCAAAAATATTTAAGGATGTGTTGGATGAGGGTCTTCGAATAAGCTGTATCGCGTGACACTAGTCCACGTGTACATTGTTTAAAGAAATCAAAATAAAAGCTATTAATATCACTACTGAATACTATTCACCCATAGTGCAATAATATAAGGCCTTACCTGGCCAAACTAGGAGTCATTTCACAGCAACCTATATAATTATATTGTGTAGTGGTGGGATTTAACGATATTTGGTTCTGCATCAAAAGAAATGTAAGGAGGGGTAATTAAACCCTCGTTGCCTTACTGCATATTCAAAAAATGACCTTCATCACTCACATCCTTAAGGATTCTTGCATTAGGGTTCCATTTACCCTCATTGAGCCTTCAGGCTTTAATATGGTTTAATTGGAATCCTTAAAGCAATTAAGATAACAAAATTAAAACATCAACATAATTAGAGAAAATAGTATAACAACATTTTAAAAAGAAAAGAGATATTTATCGATCAAATTTAATAATACGCAATACATACTCCCAAGTCTGATATATCGATATTATCAAGAAAACACCACAGTCTATGCAGTTCATAGTTCACTAGCACTAACGCACAAATTGTCCAAGTGACCATGTTCCTCATGTGCATTCATTAGAATAATCCTTAAACTGTATCCGGGTACTCGTAAAATCGGCCCATCGATGAAAGTCAAACCGCTTCTATGAGAAAACATTTCTTAGATGAGCTAAAAAATAGTATCAGAATAAATGCTTCTGAATTCTCTTTTATAAGATTTGTAAAATGTTTTTGCCCCATTGACAGTTCCTAAAATGTCTTCAAGTTGCACACCTCTAGCAAAAGCTACTGAGGTAGAAGTACCCCTGTAAGAAACTTTCTCACTAATACCAGCTTTTTTCAGTATTTCTTTCAGCCATCAAGTAACTGTACAAGTTGAAATTTAATCATCAGTTTCAAATGAAACCAATAATTTGCTCGTTTCATCACATTGGATACCAGGGTTGTGTTGCCAACTTCAGTACAACTATAATTCCCTTGCTCGCCTGATCGTCCTCCAACTTCTGTAAACTCTCCTAATCAGACTGAAAGTAGAAAAGATATAAGGTTTAAAATCTGAGCAATTGAAAGTAAAAGCAAAAGAATCCGGAAACCAGGAAATATAATTTTCTAATTGTCTTTTTTGTCTAAATGCAAAAGATTCATGTCCGGATAAAAAAAAAATATCGTATTTAATTCATCAAAGATCTTTTCATTTAATTTCCATTATTTTGAATCACTAAAAGATCTGGACATGTAATCAGCTGTAACATTATTTTCCCCCGCAAAATGAACAGCAGACATGAGTATATTCTTATTATCAAGCTAAATTCAAGTAGTTTTTGCCTCTTCTAATAATGAATACAGATCCACCTTGATTAACAATGTATGAAACAGCAGCACTTTTAAATGTGTATATTTGTATAATCTGAGATAAACTCTATAATACAAATTTGATCGCCATAATTTCTATTAAAATATAAAAAAGGTATCTGCAAAACTCAGGCACAAGGCATCACGGGGGGCCCACTTTTTCTCGCAGGAACAAATTTTTTAAAAATTTACATATAAAAAAATGAATTATCATGGAGTTGGCCCCCCTCCACTTTTTAGGGAGTACGTAGAGAATCGATATGAAAATAAGGAAATTAGTAGTGAAAATGAAGTTAAATAGTACGCCCCCCCGCCCCCTCCTCTCCAACGGATTAGATTTTTGAAGAAGACGTCGATGTCGGGAAATCTGAAACTGGTTCTGTTTTTGACCATCTGCCACCAGTGATTTTACCATTTAGATTTCCACCCCATCCAGCTTTTGAAGCATCAGTTTCCAAATAAATATCTACTTTTGGATCCCGTATTCATTTGCCATTCCTAGGTGTATTTTTTTTAATAAATAAATTCGTTAAAGGATATATCACTTATCATAATTGTTATTCTCTTTGGCCAAAGCTTGAACTTTTTCTCTGTCTAAGTATCTAAACAATAGATTAATGGCATGAAGTAAATTATCCTATTAGTCTTGCAATTTCCCTAATAAAACATACTTTTTTGTTTAAAAGAAAGTTACAATAAGAAATAATTTTCTCAACTTTTTCATCTGGTAGATATACCTTGAATTTGATAAACTGAGTTTGAATTTGAGTCTGAAATATGACCCAAATATTGTATTTCTTGAGATGGTATTAAAACCGATTTTTCTCGGTTTAAAACAAATCCTATGTTTTCTATTAAATTGACTAAAAAGTTTGCATCACGTTAACATTTAGCAAAATCAACGAGTTATCAGTATGATAAAATATATTCATTACTGTCGTATAAAAGCAATAATAGGCTTCATCAATTTTGTGAAAACTCTGGGAGCTGATGCCAAACCATTGATCAAGAGCTCCTTTCCAGAAAAATTGTAAATACTTTCTGTCATTTTTATAAATGGGCTCTGACAAACAAGCATACTTTAAATCAATTGTACAGACAAAAAATGAGTTTCTTTTTATTAAAGATAAAACCACATCTAAAGATTTCATATCAAAATGGTGATATGTAATAAATTCATTTAATTCCATTAAATTAACCACCGGTTTTTTTTCAAACTTGCTTATACTTATTGCATTTTTATTCAGAAAATCTATGACCTTTTGTTCTACTATATCCGTTTGTTTTTCATTAAATTTGCTAGGAACAGGAATTTTGTTTTGAAAAGGAAGTTCATCAAACTCAATTTTGTAACCTTATATTGTATTAAGAATCCATGAATCTGAAGTAATCTTCTTCCGTTCTCTTATCTTGTTTGCTAAACACCCAGCAACAAAATTTAAGTTACTCATATCTAATAATTCTGTTGGTATATCTATCCGGAGCTTCATTTTCCCCCTGAAGGATTTGATTGATTACAAGGAAAGGCAGGTGGTAATTGCTTGTTAATTTTTGACACACCAGTTATTTCTTTTATACGTTCTGTAATGACAGAGGGGAAAAGCATGTTTTCTTCAATTGGAGTTGTTGCAGCACACAATCGTTGTAATCTTTTATGTAAAAAACGGCCTGAGAATAAATCGTCTTACATTCAAGTCGCTAATCGCATTGCACGCCAGAGTAATTGCATCTTAAACACATTTTTAAGCTTTTTTCATTTGTCTTAAACATTTAAGCAAGGGAAATCATGGGGACTATAGATAGCCCGAGAAATCTTTGCGCATCTTGCAATATTTTGTCTCTTTGTTGGACATAGGCAATAGATTATTCCAGATTTTATTAATGGTGGAACAAGAGTTTTACAGTTCTCTAAAATTTGGACTTCATCTAATTATTCTAAAACAAGAGTCCTTTGGGTACAACCCATTTTAATGAACTCAGCCATATTTTTCAAAATCGACTCAGAAAATATTTTTCTCCTCAATAGTTTTGGCATCGGAAATCAGATTTATCATAATCAAAGACCACCTCTGGGGCAATAAAAATTGAGAACAATTCGTTACGATATTTTGTTCGGCATGATCGAAATCCGATTCCGGAGAACATTCTATCACCCGTTCTAGGTTCACGCCGGTAGTCCCCCCGAAGTGCATGGATTGTTGTTATTATCGTTATTTTCTGTTCTCTTAAGAAATTCATTTAGCAACTAGAATAATTATAAAGGATTAAAGTATTGGGGTTTTTTTCTTGGTTTTTTTTTATTTTATTGTTACCTTTTTCGCAGGAACTTATTCCTTTACCTTTCCCGGTTGCAGAAGTAGAAGCCACGCTTCTTGTGTTTTGGTCGGTCGGCATTTTCGTTTTGCATGTTCGTTTCAACCTCCGAATCCGACGCAAATAACTGAACAATGTCCTTTTCAACATTTCCATTTTCTGAGCTGGAGTCAGATAAATTTGGCATTTTACCATATATGAAAGTGGGTTTACACGAACATCCGAATTTTCTTCAACTCTCAATAAGAAATGGTATTGCAGCGCAGTAAAGAGTTATGTCATACATGTTCACTGCGTGAATGACCCACATACACGCGGTCTTTTACATGCAAGTCTCGAAGTGTAGCCAGGTAAGGCCTTGTATTGCCTGGGTGAATAGTATTCAATATTGATATAAACATTTTTTTTTTAATTTCTTTAAACAAGGTAAAAGTGAACTAGTGTCACATGGTATTTCATTTATCAAAGATGAAAGTTAAAATAAGGGAGTGCCAGTATACCCAATATATAATGAAAAAGAAGAAATAGCTAATTCATACTGAATTCTTTTTATTGGCTGAATGGGCCATGGCCGTTTAAGTGAGGGAGCCGAGGCATCAATATATAGCCTTGAATGCATCCCTGAAAATGCAAAAATGGTGTTCACAATTACATACTGTCAAGATAAGCACATATTAGTTATAACCAAGTCCAATGATACTACTGGTAAGCCTAAAAGCCGCATCCACACTTTTAGGCGTCTCAGACTTTGGCGAAGAAGATGCGAAAAACGGCCATGACGATGGGATTGATGAAGACAGTACATTTACTCAGCAAGATCAAAAGCAACTTAACTAACACAACCTGTAAATACAACAAATCTAACAGCAGAAAAGGTGTAACAAAATCACAACTAATATGAAACATTTTATATTTAATAACCGAGAATGCTAGTTAAAGAGGGTGGGAGGTAGGGTAAAATCTTCTGCTTTGACTGATGATATAAATGCGTACTATAATGACGTCAGCAATTTCTGATGTTCCCACTAATTTTCGCGCGCAAAGTCATTAAAGCTCAAATTACGAAATTTTATAAAAAATAAAAAAAAAAATGAAAAATATTGTCCGTTCACTTTGATAAATAAATTTAACCTTCAATGGTGAAATCGTATTATCAAAGATGAAAATTAAAATAATGGAAGTGCCAGTATACCCAATAAATAATAAAAAAGAAGAAATAGCTAGTTCATACTGTATTCTTTTTATTGGCTGAATGGACCATGGCCGTTTAAGTGAGGGAGCCGAGGCATCAATATATAGCCTTGTATGGCATCCCTAAAAATGCAAAAATGGTGAACCCTGGGAACAGATGTTCACAATTACATACTGTCAAGATAAGCACATATTAGTTATAACCAAGTCCAATGATACTACTGGTAAGCCTAAAAGCCGCCACGAGACTATGCCAATTGATATGGCATAGTCTGCGCCACCAGGAGTAAAAAATAAATAAGCGCCACCATCTTCACAGAAAAATGAACTTTAGATAAAAATAAAAAGGAAATCAGCAAAAGGTTAACAAGTGATCAAATACTGATCACTGTCAGATACATAACAGATGTGCATCATAGGCAAGATCATTGTCTGCCAATATCAAACTGACTTGGTATATAAGTGCAAATAAGTCAGGAGCAATAATGTGACTGAGACTATATCCCTTTGACTCATTCCACTAGCCCATGCGTTTGAAGCTGCTCCAATGCAGAAAGAATGAGTCTTATACATTTTGGTGTCCAAGCCTAGCATTCTAATAGCCTTGTTAAATACCGATTCTGCTTTATATCTGGTTACTGGATAGCCAGACAAATGAATGAAAAAGGCTCCATGGGAATTTGGTCTTAAAGTTGCATATTTATTTAGATGTTGGATAGGGCAGATTGGGCTAGAGGACACTGAAGTGATTGTGGCACCCTTTCCCTCTTGATCAGTTTTGGAGTGTTCTAGGGTTATAATGACTGAATTGCTGGTTGATAACCGAACATCACCTACTTGTATTGCATGACCTGGTTTTACTTTTGAATCCTGTACTAGCTCCCCTATTCTATAATATCCAAAAAATGCTGTGCCTAAAAGTGCACTGAATAAAATTGATTCATAGTTTGATAGGCAAACCTGAGGAAGAACAGAAAAAGACCATAAAGGATGCTGTTGGTTATGGGTTTGCGATTATCAACTCTTGTGTTCATACGACTAAATCCGACCAATACCTTTTGTAATATAAATGATTTTGTTGTGTCCAGAAAACCTCGGATAAATAAATTTAACCTTCAATGGTGAAATCGTATTATCAAAGATGAAAATTAAAATAATGGAAGTGCCAGTATACCCAATAAATAATAAAAAAGAAGAAATAGCTAGTTCATACTGTATTCTTTTTATTGGCTGAATGGACCATGGCCGTTTAAGTGAGGGAGCCGAGGCATCAATATATAGCCTTGTATGGCATCCCTAAAAATGCAAAAATGGTGAACCCTGGGAACAGATGTTCGCAATTACATACTGTCAAGATAAGCACATATTAGTTATAACCAAGTCCAATGATACTACTGGTTAGCCTAAAAGCCGCCACGAGACTATGCCAATTGATATGGCATAGTCTGCGCCACCAGGAGTAAAAAATAAATAAGCGCCACCATCTCCACAGAAAAATGAACTTTAGATAAAAATAAAAAGGAAATCAGCAAAAGGTTAACAAGTGATCAAATACTGATCACTGTCAGATACATAACAGATGTGCATCATAGGCAAGATCATTGTCTGCCAATATCAAACTGACTTGGTATATAAGTGCAAATAAGTCAGGAGCAATAATGTGACTGAGACTATATATGTGTCATAGCACAACTATGGCCCAAACTCTCCCAATTTTGGTGACACATTTTCAGTGGGTTTTGTAATGAAGGTCTGCAAACGTTTACCTTGTTGGAGGCGGTACAAGAAAAATTGGTTACCAAGTTCAGAGAGATGAACTCCGTCAGGGGCAAACAAGTGCGGACAATCAATCTGAATTTCTGGATATCGAATATATTTCCCCCCTGTGCGGATTAAGGCGGTTGCAACAAAACTGTTTAACCGTTTTCTGACCATATCCATTGCTTCTTGGTCAACACCGCCTCGCCAGTGCTGGCGGGGAAGTATCTTTGACCAAACCAAAACGGTGTCGGGCAACAGCTTGGCCAAACTGACCAAGGTGTTGTTGATTTTTAGTCTTAAATCAACAGACTTCTCACCTTTATCACCCGGTATGTTATTGCCCCCAAAGTGCAATATGAGGAAATTGGGTGGGTCCTCTACGTTTAGTAAACACTTTCCAGCATGATTTCGGCATGATTTCCCCCCATTTCATCCCATTCTCACCCTGCCAGAAATGTGTTGCCCGATGCCTTTCTAGCTCGAGGTGAGTTTGAAATATTGAATGCCTTGTCTGACAAAAGGCTCTCTTAATAATGGACGAACCCACAATCCAAATTCTAGTATCTACAAATACAAAATTAATTGAACGAGAAATATTTACACACACATTACGTATTCCACAATAGTTTGTTAGTTTATGTCTAGATATGACATACAACAGCTACTATTGTAACCCTGATGTGAAATAAATAAAAACAGGGCAGCGTGACAATAACAAACTAAATTGTATAACACCTTAAATGCACAATATAAATGCTAGCAAAATGCTTAACTTCTGATGTACCTATACATGCAACGAGATTTCCAACGCCCATTGCCCGCAATATCCCTTTGACTCATTCCACTAGCCCATGCGTTTGAAGCTGCTCCAATGCGGAAAGAATGAGTCATACATTTTGGTGTCCAAGCCTAGCATTCTAATAGCCTTGTTAAATACCATTTCTGCTTGATATCTGGTCACTGGATAGCCAGACAAATGAATGAAAAAGGCTCCAGGGGAATTTGGTCTTAAAGTTGCATATTTATTTAGATGTTGGATAGGGCAGATTGGGCTAGAGGACACTAAAGTGATTGTGGCACCCTTTCCCTCTTGATCAGTTTTGGAGTGTTCTAGGGTTATAATGACTGAATTGCTGGTTGATAACCGAACATCACCTACTTGTATTGCATGACCTGGTTTTACTTTTGAATCCTGTACTAGCTCCCCTATTCTAAAATATCCAAAAAATGCTGTGCCTAAAAGTGCACTGAATAAAATTGATTCATAGTTTGATAGGCAAACCTGAGGAAGAACAGAAATAGACCATAAAGGATGCTGTTGGTTATGGGTTTGCGATTATCAACTCTTGTGTTCATACGACTAAATCCGACCAATACCTTTTGTAATATAAATGATTTTGTTGTGTCCAGAAAACCTCGGATTCTGCAAAAATATGATATTCCTGCAATATATGGTTTGACTGTGCTTGATGAGAATTGTTTAAATGAGAGATACGCTACAAAATGGATCAAGTCATTAGGGTTTGGTGGGCAAGTTTGATTACGTTCATAAGCATGGCAAAATAAATTAAACTGATGAACTGCTGTCATTTATAATTTCTTTGTGTTTTCAGACAAGGAACAACTTAGCAATTCTTGTGCTCGATATTGTAGATGAGTCTGAGGAATGAGTCTGGAACAGTCGATGGGGGCTGGTCTGCTTCTGGAAAGACATGTCTGAATCTGTTCCACTGCAGACGAGAGAGAGAATCAGTTTCAACTTTTTTGAACTCCTATGATATGCTGCCCTTTACATTGAATATTATGCACAAGTCCCTCCAGGACTAACAATCTTAAGAGAATCATGACTCTGGTTGATTTGGATGTTTTAGTATTTAAAATGGTAACAAGTGCTTTATTATCTGTGTGAAGAATTACTCTCTTTCCCACCAACTCCTTACCCCAAATAGAGAATGCCATTGCTATGGGAACCAATTCTAAAATTAGGATGTCCCTAAATATGCATGCCCCTTTCCAGGATTCAGGCCATGTTAAAAAGGCCCAATGAGTTCCAAAAATAGCCCCACAACCTAGGTTTTCAGAACCAGCACTGTCTGTGAATAATTCTAACTGGAAGTCACTGGCCCAGTCTACCTGCTTATAAGAATTTATATAATTAAATGACTCCAGGAACAAAAGCCACATTTGTATATCTTGCTTCATTTCCAAAGAAACTCTACGTTTGTGATAAGGCTTGCTAAGCCCAGCTGTGGCATCAAACAAGCGCCTTACGAATGCTCGGCCTGCTGGAATACCTCTAATGCAGAAATTAAGTAGGCCAATTAGTGATTGGATTTCACTAAGGGTCACCTTTTTACGGTAAAGAAAATAGTTAAATTGATGACGTAATTGACCCAATTTGTCTAAGGGAATACTAACCGTCTCTGCAACTGTATCGATTTCGAGTCCTAAAAACACTAATTCTGTTGTAGGACCCAAGGTTTTGTCATGGGCTAGTGGCACCCCTAATTCATCACAAAGACTGGTAAATTTTGACACTAGATAATAGCATTCCTGAGTCCCAGAAAGACCTGCTAGTAGAAAATCATCAAGGTAGTGCACTACGTTATAATAATGACACAGAGTTTTTAATACCCATTCCAAAAGGAAGCAAACTTTTCAAATATAGCACAACTTACTGATCACCCAAATGGCATACACTTGTCAATATAAATGTAATTTATCTTGTAACCCAGTACCTGAAATTAAAATCAGATGGATGAACCGGACGTAAGCGAGCAGCACTCTTGACGTCCAAACGAGCCATTAACGCACCTGAACTTAACTTTTCTAACATTTCAAGGGCTTCTTCAAAAGGGGTATATCTAACTGAACAATACTTGTGATCAATATAATCATTCACACTATCACCAGCTGGGTGAGACAAATGATGAATTAGGCGGAAAGTACCATCCTTCTTTGGCACCATACCTATCGGGGAAAGTCTAAGGTTATGAAGTGGAGAGTAAGGGAAAGGTCCAGCAACCCTGCCCATATTTATTTCTTTGTTAACCAATTGTATGGCTTCTGTGGTAAGTAACTTTAGAGACTTAAGGTTGTTACAGTTGTATGGCCGTCTAGGACCTTCATCACATAATTTAAAACCAAATTGAAACCCCTCTAGTAATTCAAGGGCATTTTCCCTATTAGGGTATTTTGCCAAATATTTGGATAATGCTGGGACTTTAATGGGAGTGCAAGCAACGTTACTGACGTCTAGCATGCAAGGGAAGGGGGGTTCTGTTACTGTTTGTGGCTGGTTTGACTGGTGACTGAGGACGCCAGGTTGATTGGAAGTTTCCAGATCTAAAACTCTAGGAATTTCGAGTAGTGTTTCTACACATTGTGTATGGGTGGGGCTGTGAGCATAATATACACAAATGGATATAAAGACAATTTTGCCTTGAACATGCGCCCCTGTAATTAAAATTATAGCATTTCAGAGGCTGGGGTTGGTTTACCAAATGCTGTGGGGAAGGTGCGCTGTTGTACATGTAAAGCAGCCATAGCTCCTGATCCACTATAGCAAATTACATTGAAGGATTGCACTCTTTTTCCTAAGTTTGAATTGGATGTCATAATCGCGCCACCCCAAACCATTGACCAGATTTGCCCCAAGCCGTATTGTGTGAATATATTTAAACAGGGTTGAAATTTCTGTGGGATGAGCCAAAGCAGAGATGGATGCATAAACAAGGAAAGCATCCGTCCAGACCTGAATATCAGTGATGGGTCTTAATTTGGATTTAGCAGATAGAGCCAAGCTGCCATTTTGAAATGAGAAATACTTTGTACCATCATTTGGGTCAGTTTCGGTTCTATTGTTTATCAAAGATGCCAAATTACCATATTCCCCATTAGTAATTTTAATTTTGACATTGTTGGGTACATTATGTCCAGTTCATTATCGTAACTGGCTACACGTGCATTCAAAAGTTCAGAACCAGACTGAGATGTACCTTCTTCCTGCGACTGAGGACACCCTCTGTCTTTTAAGATGATGGATATCCGCTCCGCCAGGTCTTGCAGTTGGTGAGGAGGTAGCGGCTCCACAGGGGGAGTTTCCTGTGCACCAAGTGTGTAAGAAGGACCAGGGATGGACTGGGGCAGTTCAGGTGCCAGATTCATCTGAACTTCAGGATGATCAGTAGTCGAAGGGGATGAAGGAGGCTCTAGGAGAGGCGGTTGCTTCCCTGCTCGTTTCCGAGGTTGATAGGGTTGGCTCTCGCTGCTCTGTGTTTTTCTCTTCGGCATTTCTTTTCGTTAAAATCTTCTGCTTTGACTGTCTTTTACATGCAAGTCTCGAAGTGTAGCCAGGTAAGGCCTTGTATTGCCTGGGTGAATAGTATTCAATAGTGATATAAATACTTTTAATTTTGATTTCTTTAAACAAGGTAAAAGTGGACTAGTGTCACATGATATTTCATTTAAACCGGAGTAAAGACATGGGGCCCAATGAGGGAATATGTGAATACATACCATTCAAATGTAAATTTCTCCGTTAAGAAGTCAAAGCTTGGTGGACCTTGTACTGCATAGGTCCAGGTAAGTAGAATAAGGCGGACCCTATTTATGACCCATTCTGTAAAAGCTGTGTGACGGATAGTCACCAAACACCTACAACAGCTACAAGTACATGGACCAGTATAAAACAGAATTCTAGAATTGAATAATCCTGTACACTTAAAATGATTCAAAGAACTATGTGTCTCAATTGACATTAAATATCTGCTGTCGAACAGTAAAGTAAAATAAAAGTTAAGCTTACTGCATAATATTGTGGCCTTTGCAGTGCCACGACCAATATAATGATTAGGGAAGTTTGAACATGCTAGTACTTTCTTACATTAATAATATTGTTACAAATAGCTAATCTTTGGGAGAATTTGTCTTTATAAGAAACATCCTTTTTTACTGTATACAGGGTTATTTTCGCCCCGTGTTAGTTTCGCCCTTTACATGTTTTAGAAACCAATTTGTTTCAAATGATTGATTCAAATATGGATTGCATAATATTAAAAATAAATTTACTGCAAGACATACTTTCAATAAAAAAAAAGGAAACCCATATATTTTTCTTTGATATTAAATACGTCAAAGTTTTCAAAAAGTGGTAACAACATTATCATCTATCTACAGGCGTTTGAAATGTACTCATTCAAAATAATGCGACGTAGTCCCTTGCAAATATATATCAAGAAAGTTTATTGCAGCTTGTTTAAAGAATATATACGTATTTGTAAATGATTATTAAATATTCCGTTTTAAATAACAAAACTCAATGACCGAAAAAACCTTTTAAAATGATCAAATTGACCCGATAAATGGAATTTACTAAAAATAAAAAATGAAACCAACAAATATACATAATGATGTTTGTGATTAATTTGGTTTTCATTATCACCTATCTTCCCATCCCTTTACAACAAGGAAACATTATTAATGATGTTTATATTAAAAGAAAGAATGGGGGTACCGAAAATCGACCCCTCCTTCGTGATGATAATATTGATGACAATAATACTGCCAAAACAATGAAAGGTCATGTTCATTGATATTTTTTTTCAAAATAATTGTTAGGCATCATGAAGAATTATGATGAAAACATAAAAACGATTCTTTTAGACATGTTGTAGTAAAAACTGACTTAAATTAATAATCATATCATGCATATACATGTACTTACTGCATATATATGTATATTCACAAGGAAGTACACCCCGGACGTACAGTGTTAAATGCAAAGGCTTGCATCCGCATCATTATCCATATTAAATATTGTTCAACATAGGAAATAAATTGGACATAAATTCACTTACTCAAAATCATGCCCACATACCAATTTTTGAAAGATATGGTGTTTACAAACTGTTTTGCATAAAGCAGTACATCATTGCACAAACAGGTTTAAAGTAAGATAAACATTAAAAGTTTAGGTTCAAGAAAATTGTTCATAAATAGGCGAAGCTAGAAAACGTGACAAGCGTATATATGTTAGCTGTAATTTTAAACAGTGAAATAATTTCCTCAAAACAAAAAGTTTTAAGTTCCTCATCAACAAGTTTCCATATCTATTGTTGCCACTCAATGAACGATTCAAGATAAGTCATGTATATATCGTATATATTACAATTAACTCTTCTAGAAGCAATGACTAGTATTTCTGTTTCACAGAATCCAGGAATATGTTCAAATGTGTCTGATGGGTATGTACAAATCAATACACTTTTTTCAGGTACTTCATCAATAAATGATTAATAATGTTTTTAAAATTATATTTTTGTATTAATTTTGTTCTAGAGAACCTTTAGAGTGCTGTCCGAATTATCGACTAGTCGGAAGCTCTTGCCAAGGTAAATCACAAAAAAATCTTTGAATATTAAGGTTTGATATAACCGACAAGCGTGTCAGTTTTATTTCTTTGCATCTCATTTAAATTTAGAATGTTTCGCCGGATCTCGAGGGGTAAACTGTGCAGAAGATTGTGCTCATGGGTTTTATGGAAGACTCTGCAGAGAGAGGTGTTCCTGTGATCCATGTAATAAAGTCTACGGATGTCAAAATGCGTCAATTGGGATCAAGTACAGTACAACAGCAGGTATAGATATACGTAAATATTATTTGAATTGACATTAAATAGAATTGTAATGTTTTGATTAACCCAGAATACAGTGTAACATTTTCTTTAAATACAAAGGTATTCTCAAAACTTTAAAATCTAATAAGAAAGCAAATATTCTTCGACTTCTAAAAAAAACTTAATTTATTTTTTAAACGTACATGTCAGTATCATGTCTAATTGAAGAATGAGCATGTGACCTTAAGCTTGTGGCAAAATGAATAAAGTATGTCGGTGGACTCAACTGAAAACGCTTCATATCAATTTTGTTCACTTAATTACAGAATTCAAACTATTCTCTCTTTTTTGACCTTATAGGAAATTTTGAATATGTACTCAGATTAACGGCGACCCCGTCTACTTTTTCATAATGATAATAAAATCTTTTGATATAACGTCAAAAAAATCAAAATTACTGTCAGATTGATTAAAATAATGACAATTCTAACAATTAGAGAGGATTTTTTAATGTGTTATATTATAAAATAAACTGTTTTAACTCTTGTACTTACATGTATATTAATTAAAGAGTAACTACTTTCTTTTAGAACAAGATCCTACGAGGTATCACTGGCTTTCAATGTTAGCACTGTCATCGGGTGGTTTTGCAATTTGTTTCATTTTATGTCTTACCATTGTTTGTATATTCAGGTATGTATCCATATCATTTGTCATATTTTTTTTTATTTTGACGCGTTCAATTATCAATAATATCTATGTGTTTTTCAATTCGAAATATCATAACATATTTTTTTCAAAAAATGTATATGAATATGTATTTGATCTCGAAATAGATGGAACATGACCACAAGGACATTTATTCTTCCCAAACACGGTAATAAATTTGTTTTCTCATTCATTCCTCAAAGTATGTGTTTCATAATTGCATTATTTTTGTGTTGTAAAATATCAGTTGATCTAAATTTCTTTCAACAGGTACTCCACATGATAATCTCCCTGATATTTGTCGATATAATCCATTGCAGAGGTTAAGTAAAGTTGAAGCATCTGATGCAAATAGTAGAGAAAAAGTTTATCAAATTAACAGTTGTCAAACTGTGGGCCCTTTTGTCATGACAAAAGCAAATAAAACAGATTTTCAAGATGTCTATGGTCATATTGATCCAATGGAAGGATGTTACAATATCCTTAAACTCAAAGTTTTGGAGGAAAAAGATGTTGCTTATGTTTCAAAATCTTGCGTATCTCTTCAAAATGAAAATTACTACATGAAAGCAGAAAACACAATATATACAACAACATCAAAGATATGAAGCAACATTGATGCCGATGAACTTATGTCCAAAAATTTGATAAAGGAGAAAAATGAAACACCTGAAAGATTTCTTTCAAATTTTTAATCGTTCAAAAGAGAGACACAGTAACAAAAGGACAATATTAAGGTACAGCTTTATTTAATCAACAAAGCTGATACAGTATGTGCTTGACGAATGCTAGTAATATTGACAGATGCGTTGCAGTGTATAATTTTAGAAGGAACTTGTTGCAAGTTTGTTCACTTTTATTATTTCAAACGCATTTGAATTATGAAACATCTTGCAAAAACAGAGTGTCATTTGTGATTAAATCAGTAGACACACGTCTATTTGTCAAAATGTAAAAAAAAAAAAGTGTCACATTTTCTTTATTATAAAGATAATAATACTGAAGAGTTAATTTTTAAATGACATAATAAATGATTTGCAAGTTATTGTATTCCCATGTTCCGTCTTGGTGATCTTTTTAAATGTAATGTAATAAGCAACCAACACTATATCCAAAACTATTTTGTTGACATAAATCTTCCTAGTCCAATGTCACTCATCATTGCGTGTTATTGGACAAAGGAACACAAACAAACAAAAATACAAAATATGATAAACCAATGAGCAAAAAAAAAAATATATGTGTTTGATATTTATTGCTAAGGAGATACAAAGTGAAACGTCAGCGACAAGCGTGGCAAAATTATGGAAAATTTGAAAGTTAGTTTTACATGTAACATACTGAAAGATTTCATTAAAATTTGGCTTGATTAAATCTTAATAAGAATATTTGTTCTTTAGTGTTAATAAGTCAGGTACTTCCTTTACTAAATCAAAATAATTTCTTTTTCACTACACTATGTTTAGGTTCACTTTGCAATATGGGAAGTCCTGCTTTATTATAATTAGTAAATGAGCAATAATAAGTGACTATTTAAAAAGGAAAGGTCATGATTCGAGCTGAAAATTGCTTGTCTTTTTCCATGTATAAGATGATTCACAAGGGTATTGCCAATAGCAGCCATAATTTAAATTACTGTTTTTGATTGATTTTTCAACAGTAGACTATATTATGTAAAAAAAAAATGTCTCGTGTCATATTATTGTTTACGTTTATTAATTACACTTGTAGAAGTTATGTTACAAGCAGATTTTCCCCTTGATAGTTTGTTATAAACATACGATGGATATATACTATACATAACAATACAAAAACAACATATTATGTTTGTCCATTCAAAATGTGTTACTTCTTTACGTACAGGGAATGTTTAAATAAAATGGATCTTTTTGATCAAACAATAATGCAACACTATCTGCCGTGATGGATGGTTATGATTTTTCTTATAGATACTTTTTATTTACTTGTCGCTCATTTGTCCAATCCTGGAGCCAGTTGCAAGTGGCGTAAATTTTTAATGTGTGCTGATGAAATTTTCCTACGTCAGTGAAGAGATTCAAAAAATTTAAAAAAACAAAAACAAAGGACAACTACTGTGGTTTCATTAATATCCGTGGGCATCAATTTTCGTGGATTTAATGATATTAACAGTTTCAAGGACACGTAAATTCGTTGTTCACGATCCTATCAATACAAAATTCAAGTAGAAATTGCACTTCAATGAACATTAACTTTCGTTGATCAACTTCACAACGAAATCCACGAAATTGGTATTCAACGAATATGGATGAAACCACAGTTGTCCTTTGTTTTTGTTTTTTTTGTTTAAAGTTTTTAGAATCTCTTTAAGTTTTCATTGCGTATGCTTATCACTTATTAAACTGAAAATAATAAATGTGTCTTGCATATAAGAAGGAAAATGGTATTACTAATTAAATATCACAGGACTTTTTTCTTCCTTCCTGACGTGGTAAAGTTGATTTTCATGAATTCCATTTGATCAATGACGCTCTTCTATATTGTAAAATGAAAATGTTTGCTTTAATGCTTAAAGATAAAAAGTATTAAGATTCTTTTGTTTCTGAAAAGAGAATACCTGCAAGTACATGTACATAGGCTCATTAAAAGACAGTTTTGTTTTTTGGCTGTAATTTATGAATAAACAGTGCACCTTGCAAAGAATGTTGCAACTGCACTTGATATTAATGCTCAGTACACTTATAAATATTTAAAGTATATTAGCTTACACAAACACCATTTTCCTCTTTGCCATTTAAAAAGATAAAAAAAAATTGCAATTCATTCAGAGTTTTGTTTTGGTCAAAGTTTTAATAAAAAGACATAGCAAACCCTACTCATTGACCCTATTCTTATTATCATATGCATGTAAAAGAGAAAGCAGCAGGCAGTGCGACGAACTGCAGCCTGATACTGTAAGCTCTTAGAGCAATACCAGCTAGATGAAGAGAAAATTTGTAGAGAGACCCGTGCAGAGCTAAATATCCTTTTAAAAAATCTTAAATCGGACGTTTTTACACATTCAGGTGGCCACGATTCAGTTTCACGTCAGAGTTATCCGCCAAGAGAGATACTCCTAAACAGTTAATTCTCATCTAGAGAAATTTCTTTTTGTCATTTTAATTTAAAACATACTTTTCGGTTGTGGCTTGGTTCGATTAATGAACATCTTTTTGCATTAATATTTATTTCATGTCAAGTTCTCTTAACACCTTGTTTTCCTCGAACTTCTTAGACAATTGCCTCATTTGATCTTCGTAGTCTACTTCTTAGCAAGTCAACACACCCTTTCTTACTTTTGGCAAAGTGTTAGTCAGGTCTTGTCATGATTTTTTCTATATATGTCAGGATCTCTTTTCAACATTAATGTCATTTAATAATTGATAATGTGACGAGTTTTGTTTAACATAGCGACTTATCTATTTCTTTCTTACTATCATTATCATTATGATTATTTTAATTTCAAACGCGACTTCTACAAAACAACAGCGATAAATTAATCATGAATTAAAAAATATACATATTTAAAAGTATTAAGAAAATTCTAAGATTTCTCAGTTAAAACGCCCCCGTTAGCGTCTCAGGTTTCAGTACACGGCTAAAAAAAGTTATGTGTACGGAGCTTTTCTATTGCAGCATGCCCGGATGATAACGTTGAAAAATTGCGCGAGGTATTCCGAGTGACTGTAAACATTCCCCATTATAATCCCCACAAATTAAAAAATCTGTTTTCGTTTCTTTGATTTTTTGCGTCAATAAAGATACCTGTACCTAGGAAATTTTCCCTTTCATCGGTTTCAATTGCACTTCTTTCACAGGTATGTGATTTTTTTTAATCTTCCAAATTGCGTCATAATTATCTTGAGACATACTTTAGAACACATGGCTGCAGTAAGGAGATTATATAATTCAAAAAATATGGATTGAGTGCTCATATTTACATTTTTGTAACTTCTTTTCTTGTTTGCAATTGTTAATTATTCCTCAAAAATACTGTATTATCCTGAAGGTAATGCAACAGCTACAAGCATGATCTTTGATTTTCGATTGTGACGTTGCACTTTCACAGCGTTCAACGTTTGTGACTTCACAATCAGACTTGTATTTAACTTTTAAGTGCACAGTATGTCTTATGGTGTTAAATCTGCAATTGCTTTCCACACACTATACGTGCAAAATATGTGAAATGTAAATATATGTGTAAATACAACATTTTTACATTTGTCCTTCAATATTCTTGCAAAGGTTAGAATAATGTAATTTCCTCATACGTTAAGTTCCTCTTCAATGAGTTTTATAATCCTGTTAACACTATCTAGATTAATAAATGCGATTCCTAACATTAGCTTGGCCATGTATAAACTGTTTATACATTTAATTACCATTTTTTCAAAAATGAATGGTATTGTTGTATCACAGAACCCAGGAATATGTTCGAATATATCAAATGGGTAATATGTAATATTGAATGATTTTCGCGTATCTTCTGACTTTGAGAATGAAGGTTGTGGTGTTTTCAGATATAAAATATGTGGATTTTGATGTGTTTCTAGAGAACCTTTAGACTGCTGTCCAAACTATCGAATTGTCGGGACAAACTGCGAAGGTATTATATACAGGTTTATTTTAACATAAAAATGAATTGTATCAAACAAACAGCATGTTTAATTCTGCATCTCGTCCTTGTACAGAATGCCTGCCCGGATCTCGAGGAGTAGACTGTGCAGAAGCTTGTGCTCCTGGGTTTTATGGAAGACTCTGTAGAGAGAGGTGTTCCTGTGATCCATGTGATAAAGTGTACGGATGTCAAAATGTTCCAAAAGATTACACGCACAACAGATCAGCGGGTATATATCTTTGTACTTTTATTCCGGAGAGAGTAATTAAGGCTTTAGAATATTGAGCCTAATCATAAATTTGTTGTAATTGCTTGAAAAACGATTGATTTTACATCTGGCATTGAGTGTTTAATTAATGAAGTACATATTCAAGTACATAAGTTTATTGAAAGATACTTATTATTTTTCAAGTGAAATTCATTAGTAAACATGGAACCGTGTAAAGAGAGAAACATTTTGCTATTGCTCGATATAAATGTTCATCTCATCTAATAAATAAAATTTTATTAACTTACACAGATGTGATTTTCTTTTTTGCCGTTCAAAAAGATTTTAAAATTCTTTGAGTTACAAGAGTTTCGCTTGGTCTAAAGTTTAATAACAAAAACATTAACCAGACCATATCTACCAACTTTATTTCTATGTATACCACTATATCAAAATAATAGACTCGAATTTTTAAGCTTCAATACCGAGAAATCACTCAATCATAATGTATTTTGTTTTATATAATTATTTTAAATATTATTGGTACTTGAAGATTACCAATTTGATTTTATTTTTTCTTAATTAAGCTTCGCTGATTAATAATCAACGAAAATTCCTTTTAAAAATCCGGAAATCATCAGGACGTTTTGGATTTTACAATCTTGCGCATGCGCATTACATTCACGCTAAATCACGGACGGCCCTTTAGTTTATGTTTCCACAATATCACATTTGCATGGATAAACTCAGAAACGATATTACAAGTACGCGTAAATTTTCATTGAAAATTTGTCATATATTTTGTTCATAAAAGGAAATACGGGAGATAATTATAACTGTGCATTTAATATAATAAATCCCGAGAGTTCCGAATATCAAAATGGTGTGTAAATTCGAAGAGAGTAAAAATGTCGGTGAAAAAGTGTTAGATGAGAGGTACACGTATTTACAGTTTTTAAATGGTTTGTTATGAAAAATTTGACTGTTATTTTCAATGCAGCTGCATTTTAATTGTTTCCAAAATCGTTTCGGAGCGATTCTGCAATTTTTTGCAACATTACGGGTATATGGGATGCATTTTAACTGTCGTGAAGGTCTGTTCCGAGACACAGTTAGATTATTCTAATTAAGCAGAGGGTAGTGAAATTAATAGCATTATTGTAGGCTTAAAGCTTGGTTATATAAATGTCAACAATATACGGTGTGTCGATGTATCTGTTTCTTAAATGTCCGATATCATATGCAATGTCAACCCGTGTTCGCACGGGTCAACGTCTAGTTAACATGTAACAGTATGCGCAACACGCGGCGAGACGATTTAAATTCTAATTTAATTAGTCCTCTTACCATTTTTAAAAGTCTTTTCATGTCAAGGCATCTTCCCACCGACTGATTTTGGACGACCTCGATTCATCATCTTAATCTAGTACTGCGCAAACCTCATTTTGTAATATTGATCTAAGTGTCAGTCAGGTTAGGCCATATACTTTTTTCCTTTTTGATCCATATGTCAGGATATCTTTTAAGAGTAATCTTTACGTAGACCAGGTTATGAGCTTTGTTTAAAATAGTGACATCCTTTTATAAATATCAATATATTTTGGCACAACATTAAGAAACATCCAGAGAGAAACATGTTGACAATTGAGGAGCAAGTTCCAAACAATCTAAAACCACAAAATGTGTCTCTACCAATATATCTTTAATTCCGTAAAAATATCTGTTTCGAAGGTATCATTATTTACAATTTTTTTGTATAGTTACATATCGATCACTCTTTTAAATATAACTTTTCTACATTTTAAAGTATTCATTCTATGGATTAGAAAGAATTGATGTAATTTACTTTTACATCAAGTTCCTTTACCACAAGTTTTATAACCCTGGTAATACTATCTAGATTAGCTAATGATCTTCCAAACATTTGCCATGTACATGTATAAATATACAAATACTGACTGAGGTTGAGGGTAACATTGATTATATAAGCCCCCGAGAGACGAAGTATTCCCCGACGAGAAGCGGAATGCAATATTTTCGCGCCGAGGGGGCTTATATAATCAATGTTGCCCGAAAACACAGTCAACATTTGTTTTGTTATATGAAGAAACAAACCAAAATTTAGGAAAGTAATTGAAAACAGATAGCTGTAATTTTCTCAGCTCGAATTCAATTTTGCGCAAAGTTTATTTCCAAAATATCGTCGGCCTCAAACGGTCACTGGTGATGTTCCGCCGCCCGAAGAAATTATGTTACAAATATTTTATCTGATTTTACTTCAAAGTAATTCGCAAATCCTCAAATCCGTTAAAATAGCAAACCGTCGCATTGCGCTTCCGTTGTTTACTTGCCTCGACTGATTGCCTATTATGACGTCACCTTGTTTTAAAGTCGCGAAGATTTGTTTACGTCATTGTTTACGAATCAACAAATCAGAAGCGATTATTTGAAGAATATTCTCTAGATATTATTCCTAGCCGGTCAATATTAAAAGAATATTGACCGGTCAATATTTTTCGGACAAGCTAATATTACAATTATTGTATATTGGTCTATATAGAGTTATATAGTGAGAATATTCTACTGAATTTAACTACTGTTTTAATTACTCTTCTTTCAGTGATGTATAGTGTTGGCGTATCACAAAGCCAAGGAATATGTTCGAACATGTCAAATGGGTAATATGTATCTATTGAACGTTTTTCATGTATCTTCAAACTTTTAAATGAAAGTTGTTGTGATGCTATATATATATATATATATATATATATATATATATATATATATATATATATATATATATATATATATATATATATATATATATATATATATATATATATACAAATATATATTTTTTATTTTATTTCTTTTGGTTGTATTTCTAGAGAACCTCTAGTTTGTTGCCCAAACTATCGAATTGTCGGAACCAACTGCGAAGGTATTAAGAACAGATTTTTTTTATCATAAAATATGTGTGGAAGCAAGCAGGGTTTATTTCTGCATCTCATCATTGCACAGAATGTTGGGCCGGATCTCGAGGAGTAGACTGTAAAGAAGATTGTGCTCCTGGGTTTTATGGAAGACTCTGTAGAGAAAAATGTGCGTGTGATCCATGTGATAAAGTCAAAGGATGTGAAAATGTTCCAACAGAATACATGTACTACAGATCAACGGGTATGTGTATATATATATACATTATTAAGCGATTAATTGAAGTAGAGAGAACATTCTCTAGACATTATTCCTAGCCGGTCAATATTAAAAGAATATTGACCGGTCAATATTTTTCGGACAAGCTAATATTACATTTATTGTATATTGGTCTATATAGAGTTACATAGTGAGAATATTCTACTGAATTTAACAACTGTTTTTATTACTCTTCTTTCAGTGATGAATAGTGTTGGCGCATCACAAAGCCAAGGAATATGTTCGAACATGTCAAATGGGTAATATGTATCTATTGAACGTTTTTCATGTATTTTCAAACTTTTTAAATGAAAGTTGTGATGATAGATAGATAGATAGATAGATAGATAGATAGATAGATAGATAGATAGATAGATAGATAGATATTTTTTTCTTTTTATGTTTTTCTAGAAAACCGCTGGTCTGTTGCCCAAACTATCGAATTGTCGGAACCAACTGCGAAGGTATTAAGAACAGATTTTTTTTTATCATAAAATATGTGTTGAAGCAAGCAGGTTTTATTTCTGCATCTCATCATTGCACAGAATGTTGGGCCGGATCTCGAGGAGTAGACTGTAAAGAAGATTGTGCTCCTGGGTTTTATGGAAGACTCTGTAGAGAAAAATGTGCGTGTGATCCATGTGATTAAGTCAAAGGATGTGAAAATGTTCAAACAGAATACATGTACTACAGATCCACGGGTATGTATATATATTATTAAGCGATTAATTGAAGTAGAGGGAATATTCTCTAGATATTATTCCTAGCTGGTCAATATTAAAAGAATATTGACCGGTCAATATTTTTCGGACAAGCTAATATTACAATTATTGTATATTGGTCTATATAGAGTTATATAGTGAGAATATTCTACTGAATTTAACAACTGTTTTTATTACTCTTCTTTCAGTGATGAATAGTGTTGGCGTATCACAAAGCCAAGGAATATGTTAGAACATGTCAAATGGGTAATATGTATCTATTGGACGTTTTTCATGTATCTTCAAACTTTTTAAATGAAAGTTGTGATGATAGATAGATAGATAGATTTATATATATATATATATATATATATATATATATATATATATATATATATATATATATATATATATATATATATATATATATATATATATATATATATATATATATATATATTTGTTGATGTATTTCTAGAGAACCGCTAGTTTGTTGCCCAAACTATCGAATTGTCGGGACCAACTGCGAAGGTATTAAGAACAGATTTATTTTATCATAAAATATGTGTGGAAGCAAGCAGGGTTTATTTCTGCATCTCATCATTGCACAGAATGTTGGGCCGGATCTCGAGGAGTAGACTGTAAAGAAGACTGTGCTCCTGGGTTTTATGGAAGACTCTGTAGAGAAAAATGTGCGTGTGATCCATGTGATAAAGTCAAAGGATGTGAAAATGTTCCAACAGAATACATGTACTACAGATCAACGGGTATGTATATATTTTTCTTATTCCGGTGAAAGTATGAAGGCTTTGGAAATTTCTATCTATAAGTTACAATTTTTGAGGAATCGCTTTAAAATGAGCTACATTTAACAGCTGGAAATAAGAATTTAACCAAGTAAAATATTTCATGTTCTATATATTTTATGGCAAATATATTTTCTCCTTTTATGTTCTGAATATTGTTAACAATAGGGTAATCACAGATCTGTTTGTAAGACTAAGAGATAATGCGATTAGATACATGTAAAAAAAATATGAAATACGATATTATGCATTGTAAGGCTATAAGCAGTTTTCGAGTTTATATTAGCGTATAAGTGTAACTAGATGTGTTATCCACACAGTCAGGCGTTTAAATACATCGTCAAACAACATTTGCAATGTTGCCGTTTTTGCAAAATATAAGAGAACATAATCTTTATGTTAGAACGGCATTGTAAAAGGGAATAAATGTCACCGATTTTCTTGATACGTTGTGTACGTCGACAAATTAGCTGATATATATTAGCGCAGCCACGATTGTTATTTTATTACTATTCAAATTATCCAATGACGGTAAGTCGAGCATTATTTTTTTCGGTTATATATATGGTTTTACCAACGGAATACATTTGGGCCTCAAGATCTACTTTTAACCGTAATTAACCGTAAATAACAAGGGGCATAGGAGGTTTGGCCGGCCATGTTATCGAGTTGTTTTTCAATAAGTTTCATTGTACGTTTTACAGTTATTCCTATATTCAGGTCAGTTCTAATTAATATATTTACTGAAAGGAAATTTAAACCCTCGACTTTGATTCAAATTTTTTAAATATAAAATTATTAGTACTTTTTTTTATTAATCTTCTTAAAGATAGATTCGATCTCCACAAGATCTAATAATCTGATCAAACATATTTAATTTGTCAACTTTATGGAGTTATAGTTGGACACATTTTATCTTAATATTTATTCAATTGCATTTCGAGAAAAAGGATTCATTTGGTGAAAACGGATCAAGGAAAAACTACGTCGAATTTCAAAGTTCATTACAAGATAAACCACAAAACCTTAGGTCAGACACAAAGCACACGAAGACAGGTATTTTTCATGCTACTATATTTGACAAATACTTTATAGTTATTTTATAATTAATTCAATTTCAATGTGTATGATATTTACAATATTATAAATGTTTGAACGAATTTTCTGTTTAAAAACGTTCATGTAATTGAATGCCAATAGTTTTATAGTGATTTTTTATTTCACTTAACATTGCAGGACAGATGTTTACTAGTCAAACTGAAATCTGGGGTGTTTTTTTTTAGATGTACATTTTTGACTCGATAAATTACCTCGCCTTTTAAAATACAGGCATTTTGATGCAATTTAAATTCAATTATTCAATTCAGGTATGCAATTCAAATTTTCATGACGCATAATTTTGCAATTAAACAAAAGAAAGTTTGATATTGGCTGACAGTTTGTTAATATCATTTTTCATGTCAGTACTTAACAATAAAGATATATCCTAAAGCAACTTTACAGCCTATAGTCATCATATATTTCCAAGACAAACTTTGTTGTTAATATCGACGATATTGGCAATGTTAAAATATTAAAATATCGTGCGTTGCAGTTGTGTTTATATGCGAATCGATATCAATATGATATCGTCGATATCGACGATATCAACGTTAAATATGGACAGCTGTAGCTGTGTGCATATGCAACTTGATATCGATACGATATCGTCGATATCGACGATATGATATCGACATGAATATGGACAAGTTCAATTGAGGACAAGGAAAATCGATATCGATACGATATTGACAATATCGACGATATCGACGTTAAATATGGACGTTAAATTTGGACAGCTGTAGTTGTGTACATATGCATTTAAGTTTTATTATATTGAAATCAGTGAATCGATATCGATAAAATATCGTCAATATCATCGATAACGATACTACAGGCTCATCCCAGAATATGACAAGTGCAAGTTTAGTACAAGATGTTTATTTACAAGATGCACAGAAAGGATATTATTTAAACACATACTGTCTGTTCAAACATATATTTTACAACATACACCATGGCATAGCATTGAAGTAAAATCTCATACTATAGCATTGAACTCATACCATTGCATTGAAATCTCATACCATAGCATACAATCTCATAGAATCGCATTTGTCATATCATACCATAGCATACCATAGCATAGCATACAACATTATTATAACTCGGTTTTAAATGTTTTTATTTGAAAAAATAAATGTTCACATTATAGGTTTGTGGTTACTTCTTATTATTTTACTTCAAAATGTGTGAAACTCTTCTGTGAATAGAGGCGTTTTTGTTCAAATATTATATCATTAAGCCCTTTATCTCAATTTCTCATAGCATAGCATACAAATCTCATAGCATAGCATACAAATCTCATAGCATATCATTAAAATCGCATACCATAGCATAGCATAAAATTGTAAAAGATATGCATGAAATTACTGTAAATTGTGCTCACTAAGTAACCGTCACAGTCACACTCTAGTTCCAAAAATCAAAACTCTGGCACATTTTAGTTAAACTAGATGATACCCCGCGCAACTTTTATGCATACATCATTTATCCATACAGTATAGCAATTGCATCTTCCCGAAAAGAGTCGATTGACAGTATATAGACGTAGAATTCAAAAATGAATTATCTGTTCAAAAATGTTTAAATGTACAACCAATTTGTCGCGGTATGAAAATGTATGAAATTAAAACACGCTAGGCTACATTATTATCCAAGTCTGATCCAATGTATCTGCCCGCAATGCATGATAAACTCGTCCTACACTTTTCGTTAAGTAGTCAATCCGCGTTCTTGGTTATCCCGTTCTGGAAAGTTCTATCCCATTCTCTCACCAGAGATCTTGCTTCACAAGCAAATAAGTATCAAAACCCACCGAAGAAACGAATTTACTTATTTTATTTATTCAACATTTCTCCAATCTTAACTTTTATATATTATCTAAATAGGCTCACAGTAAATATACATTGTATTCACACTATATGTAATCATTCAATATTTTTAAATTGCAACTATATATTTTGATCGAGACTATTCTTGACTTGAATCCGCCAAAGAGTGTCCACAACCTTACTCTCATATTTGCTATTTCAGGTTTGTTTATCGAAAAAGTAAGTAGGTTTTTGATTAATTTCACAATGATAACTTATCAGTTAAAATTATTTATACCTTACGGACATCATCTTACATGTGTTGAAATACCTCAGGTGTAAGCAAGTACTCTGATGTAGGCATTTTGTAGTTTATTTGCAAAATGCCTCAATTTATAAGTATAGATGTCTGGTTGTTTCAAAAATCACTAAATGAGCAATTTTAGATACAGAAAGACCTCTCAATTCCAAAAAAAATCAAGATTTTTCGTGTATATTTATCTGTTAATGATGCATTTTAAAACTTAATTCATCTCGAAATGACCAAATTCCTTTTTATGAGTATTTCATGTTAAACAATATAATTATGAACAAAGCAAATTCTTTTTTCTTTTAATTGTTCTTTAAAGTTTTGATACACGGTATACCATTTTTAAATAAAGGGATTTTTGATTACACAATACAAAAGAACAAAAGAAAATCTAAAGCAAAATCGTGGGAATTTGTATTTGAAGTATAAAAACGCCTTTCTTAAATGTATTCCATTTCAGTTAAACTAGATGAAGACACTAAACTCCTTCTAAGAGAAAATATCTTATATAATTTTTAAATAAAACACAAAACAAAAAAATTAATCTCAAAGTTGTTTGTGAATACGATATCATTATCTGTAAACCAGTGATATTAATATGGCATCGGCAAGATATCATGTGGTTGCCACCAGATAATTATTTGGCAGCTGCTAAATAGTTTTATTATACTTTCAGTTAAATACTGAAATCTGATTGGTTTAGATGCAGTTGGTTTGTTCTTTTACCCTCAGCGTTAACAACACACTTAGCAACGGGTAACACAACGAATTTTTACATACGCGTAAATTAAGCGCGTACGGTTTGCCGTAGAATTCAATTCATTTCTATATAAAAGCAGAAAAAAATAAAGACATTCAGTATGATAAAATAAATAGTGCCTGTTTGAGAAGGTAACTGTTGAAAGTGGCACCCCTCGAAAACCATTGTCAACCTCCGCGGGTAGTCATTTTCAACAGTAACCCTCCCAAACAGGTGCTATTTATATAATGGTCACTAAATATTTATTTGGCGACGCCGGATATTTTATAAAGCAACCATCAATGAAACCCACGTGGAACAAATGGGATTCCGTACAGTTGCCGTGTCTATATTAGGTATAGAATAAAATGCAAATAAAATAAAAAGCTTACAAATGTTGTGGATGGGAAACTTAAAGTATTATTCAATCTAAAATCCGTAATAGGAATTGATGCTATATTTTGCCTCGTGAAATCAATCGCACACAGGAAATGTGTTTAAATTTATTTTCCATCCTGTTTCCAATTGAACATTTGATGCCAATGTGTACCAATGCCAAAATCCAATTGGGTTTTATGTTTTGGTTTAAACTATGCATTCATTGTTTATCGCTCTTCTTCTTATTATGATGGGAAATGTTTCCATTGGACTAGATTCAGGAATTTGTTCTAATATTTCCAATGGGTTTGTGATTTGTATCATAACATAAGAACATTATCCATGTAAAAGCTATTCAAATATTAAATTTAACAATTCACATTTTTACATCGCTTGAATGAATCTAATGCAGGGATCCTTTGGCGTGCTGTAGAAATTATAGAATTGTTGACACTTTTTGTGAAGGTAATGCATAAAATACTTATAACACCTAGAATTAGTATCCCATTGTAACAAAATAACATTTTAAAGTATTTGATTGCACTTTGACAAGAGTGCCCTCCTGGTAGTTTTGGAATAGACTGTCTGGACAAATGCCCTCCACAATTCTATGGAAGATTCTGCAGAGAGAAGTGTTTATGTGATCCGTGTGATAAAATTACTGGATGTTTGAAAGTTACAAGTGAGTAAAATGATTGCTTGAAACCGATTTTGAATTGATTTCTCCTAAATATGAGCAAATACACGTAACCTTCCCCTTTTGACTTGCTTTTTTGATGAATTGAAAATTTTTGAAAAATGGGATGTAATGTATCAACATTGTCGCGTATTGATATATATTTTCAAATTTAACAATACAATATCGGATATTATATCTAATTTTCTTTCAAAAGAGAGATATATGAAATATAATCTGAATGTAAAAGTGCGTACAGCTACAAGCACTGTGATGTTTCATTTCCCTATCAATGTGGGTCCATCTTGTTTAAAATATAAAACTAAACGACAATTAATTGTTTTTAGACATAAAAGATTACATCTTATGGTTTTTGATATTTCTAATTTTATAGCAATGAACACCATTCGTGTGTCTAAAGAGGACGGATTATGTGTAAATGTATCAAATGGGTTAGTATATATTTAAATGTTACCATAACTTCTTAAATGAATACTTATGTGAATTAAACTGAAGTATTCTCTCCTCACAAGGATTTTAGACTTGAAGTAATTTGATTTATCATCTCAATTCATTCAGAGAGGCACTCGAATGCTGTCCTAATTATCAAAATGCTGGTTACTCATGCGACGGTAATTATTATATATTACTTTACAACTTACCATACGTGTTTATGATTATATATTTCAAATTCATGGGAAAAATCACGAAAGTACAAGAAATAAACTCGGGAAAATCTATAAAAAATACATGTAGTTGTTACTTTATTCAAGTTTCTTGTGTTCAATCGTGAAAGCCTGTATTTTAAGCATTAGCGATCTAAATGTAGTGTACAAAGATAATAGTGTTACAAAATTATATATGAAATCGGATTAGATTGAAACTTCCTTATGGTAAATATTGGTGCTTTGCAAATACAAATTATTTTGTAAAATCGAAAGTAAGAGTGTCCTAAAAGAATTTGATGTGATGGCCCGGATATCCTGATATGATTAGATTTTATGGATGATACTTGTCTAACGCAGTAAATACCATCCATGAAATGGTTGTGTGACCGAACAGTTACAATTTATTTTAGCCATGTATAACTGTGATAGGACGTTCGTACATTTTGCCTATAAGAGGCTACCAATTCATAATTTATTTTTACAATTTATAACGTGATACGACATTGATAAGTTGCAGACATAAACGTTTAAAATCTTAAATCCTTAGAAATGATATCACTTTCGATGTTAATAATAATAATAGTATAACAAAATTATATCATTTGTACACCTTTCTACTTTTTTTTTTACAGTTATCGATCGAATGAGGAACTGTTCAGTTGATACATGTAACAGTCAGATGAGTTATCACCGTGTTAAAATATTGACCGTGTCATCTGTTAGTTTTGCAGTTTGTCTCATTTCAAGCCTTGTCATCATCTGCATACTTCGGTTAATACACTTCACATGTTTTCTTTCTTTTTCATTAGAATCATATTTAATTGCATATAGAAATTCAAATTAAAAATATATTTACAAAGATTAATATTTTATTTGAATTTTAATAGAAAAAGAAAAAAGTCTGCAAAAGCTGTGGTTCAAAAACAGCATCTACATTGGATCTAACAAAGGTAAACTTGGAAAAGGGATAATCTAAATCAATTGATTATAGTTTCACAAAAGCTAGAAAAGTTTTAAATATGAAAAGCCGTTATTAAAGCTTATTATTTTCTTAAAATACCGATTGAGTTTTCATTTAAAGGAAAAGCTGAATAACATGTTTACGTGGTTTTAAAGAGTTTAGTATTTAGCCAATCAATTTTTAAATATAGCTTCTAAGAAAAAGAAAAAAAGACACATCATTATTCATAAAACGTAAAGTAAGTAAAACGAAAGCGAATCATCTACAACGATATAGATAGAGTTCACTAAAACAGGGAGAAATTCAAAACTTATCTTTTTTACACCATACTACTTCATAATATCAATTTAAAAGTTTCAAAAGATGAATTTTCATATTTGGTTCATGTACTAATATCTTAAAGATAATTGTGCAAGGCAATTTCAAAAAATAATTTGTATCTTAGTATTAGTAGGTTTCTATGATTTCTGTAAAATTCCGATTTTGTTTATACTGACAAACCCAGTTTCAATCAGTTTAATTTGTTAGTTTTCGTTCATATACATACACTTTTCATGATTCTGAAAATTGCCGCCAACGCGTTATCAAACAGTGTTCATTTCAATGAAAGATGTCGATTCTTCAAAATATATAATTATGCACTGCCAAACTTTATCTTATTTTAATTATTTTAGTGTGACCATGTCAAGATCAATGGACACGTCGCTACTTTGATGCACAAACTTCATTAGATGACTAATGTCAGACGTCCAAATAGTTGTAGAAAAGATTGCCTTACTTTAGAAGCTTTGATGTGTCTTTTGTGCACCCTACAGATCGGCAATAAAAATTATTATCCGTTTTACACCCTCGTTTAAACAAGTATCTTAATAATAAAAAAGCTATCATACCATCAAACAACCTTTGTCTTAATAAACTTTATATAGGTTAAAATGGTAACTTTTTTTCGTACAATTGTTAGATTGAGATATTATCTTCACTTCTTCATTTCATGTGGTTGTACACACACTTCAGGTGCACCCCTACCCAACCCCACCCCCCCCCCCACCCCAAACATTTTTCATGGGTGTGAATTCACCATAGCAGATATATATTGTTTCAGATAGAGAATGCGGCGTGCAAAGAGTAAAACTTAATGATATAAAAATATACAAATCCACCCCAACCCACCAAATCCCGAATCCCCGATTCCAAAGATAGTACATGCATTCAAAGACACCGCTGGTGTGCTGTCCTACATAGCTTTTCTTCTTGGTTTTATGTAATCCCTAAAATGTTGGTAGATGTATCTACCTACAATATATTTTTTCACGTTTTTTTATTTAACGTATTGAGAATTTTTAATTCGTATATGTAATTTTTACTTCCTTGTTGGATAAACCAAAGTGTTTTTTAAGAAACAAAATATACCATTATTTCATGTTATATTTTTATGTTTTAATAGCAATAATAAAAGATTTTATGATGAAAAACTAAACACAATATTCTGAAATCTCAATAAATACATTCTTTCAAATTGATTTTAATGAGCAAGAAAAATGTTTCAATAAACTGTGCCTCCTGTCTTATACCATTCATTTTTTAATCAAATATCGTTAAAATAAGAATAGACACCAAGGGAAAAAACACTTTAAATATAGTATTCTGTATTACCATTTAAACATGTTTCTCCACATTGTCGTTCCGCTCACTGTGACATTAATTACATGTCAGTGTGTTTTGTTTTATTTTTTTCTGGTAAATATTTTCGCATTATTTACAGTCATCAATATACACACTCGATCAATTCTAAGGTTTTAAAAGTGCTTTAAAGCAACATGTAAACTAAATATAAAATATAGATTTTTCTTTACTTTTTTAGATATTTTTGAAATGTTCATAAAGATTTTATCAAACGGTAGCTGTATTTCAGCATCATTAACTACATGTATATTTTGCAAAGTTAAAGCATGTTTCTAAGGAACACAATTTTTATATATTTATATTCACATAAAAACATTTTAGTAGACTTTAGACTCTGTATCGTCATTCATTTGTATTAAAGAGTCACTTATTTTATGTTTAGATAAATCAAATTTGTATAATTTATCTCTGATTTTTAAATAAATCACATATGTCTACACGAAATATATATTTCTCATGTTTACACTGAAATACATGTACCTATAATCTGAACCTGTTGCGATAAGCATGTTTGAAGATATGAATTATTTCCTGATTATTAACATGGGCAAAAAACACGGAAACTTTTTTCTAAAAGAACGTTGCCTCGATAAAATAGCAGGTCTTATTGACGTTATTCAACATAATAAAATGCACTGAGATTTAATAAATACCTATGTAAGAAAGCATGACAAAAACTCTACTAATGAATTTATTTGTTAAGCAATGCTTTAAAGAACTAATGAAGAATATTTAAAAATATGTTTACTTCTTGCGTAACGATTTGTCTTCATTTCCTTGATACTATTGTAGTAGCAGTGACGTTCAATTCGACACATTATTAATACAATATTTGCATGAGTGATACACAATATATATATATTGAAATGCAATGATTATTTTTTAACTTTCTTATAAAGGACTATCAATACTTTTACGTGTTTCTTTGGAGGAAAAGAAAAGTCATACATAGTTCTTTGGGCTTATAAATGTCGATTTTGTTACATGGTTTTAAAGCTTGCGTAAAGCTGACATGAATTCATCAAAGCATTTGGTCGCCATATTAGTTTTGATCGCTTCTCTACTGTCACTGGGGTATATATACCGGTTGAGAAAGTTACGGTCGGTTGCTTTCTGATCGAGGCATTCAGGTTGCACGGACTTCTGAATGCATGAACTACACAATGTAGTAAAATGTCTGTAATCAAAAATAAAGGAATCAACAATCAATAAAATACAAAATATATTTATTCTTTGAAAGAAGTTCCAAGGTATCCGTAATATTTTGCACATAGAGTGCTGCCTTACTTCGCATGCACATCGAACACGTGTGCCGTTCATACAGAATGCATAACGTCTGCGTCATTTTTAAAACCCCAGCGGCAGTACATCCAACACTGTAGCTAAATGATAGTCAATCCAAGAAAGTAAAACGTAACATCGTTTCCATTCGTTCCTACAAAAACGCTCCGTTTCTAAAAATCCATGCGATCATTGACATTGCTCGATCTGCCAAAGTGTGTAGTTTGCGCATGTGCGATGTTATATTATACACAGGAAAACGATCTACACTTATCGAGGATTTTTTAAGTATCTGTGGCTGGATTTCAGTCTGCTTGTTTCGTCATTCATTGGATATGCCTTGCCAGTGAAGTGGTTGTCATATTATTTTTGTTCCAAACGTGTTTCTACACGTCTTTTCGTCCAAGTTAACGTGTTCGGGTGAATGAAATACCTGAATGCGGTGAAGCATGAATAGTGCTCTCGGCCTTATATAGGGGGTGTGTAGCGTTGAGCAGAACAAGAGAAATCGACAAATAATATGGCGGTAGTCGGAGATAAAAGGGAAATAATGCGTATCTATGAATTCATGTCAGCTTTAAGAGCAGTGAATAAAGACACAGAATCTTTTTGATATCAAATGATATAATATGTAGATGTACATTAGACTTTCACTTAGACTATTTATGCGAATTGTTACACATACTATTTCATCGATTGATTTTAAAAGTAAGATATATAAAATCAATCCTTTAAACCGTATTATTTTTTGCATAACAGTTAATGATACAAAAATAAACAAGTATACAAACTAGGGTAATTGTTGAAATACTTATATATGTTACATTAATTAGCCTTTAGTACATGAAGCCTTCATCAACAATTATGAAATATTTCCGTCTCTATGTTATATTGAAACATTTGACATAAATCAAAAGGTTCTCCAAAAATCAACATGTTTAGTTTATTCAAATACTCCCTCATTGTTTTTTTAAACATTGTTCATACATCCATGGGGCTTCATGGGGCATGTTCAAATGGTTCAGATGGGTAAGTAAATTGTAATACTAAATGGATACATTTTACATTGATTGAATGCTTATTTTCATGACACAAGTAAGATAGCATTAACGTAAAGAATTTTTAGAAGCCCCTTGGAGTGTTGTGAAAACTATCGAGCCGTTGGGAACTCTTGTGAAGGTAATTCGTTTTGGTTAAATTTGTTATCAGTTATTTCTTATTCATGTTCGAAAATGAAAAACATTAACTGCTTTGTTTTGGTCATTGACAAGAATGTTGGCCGGGAACTCATGGTGTAGATTGTAGAAACGACTGCCCGCCTAACTTCTACGGCAGATTATGCTTAGAGAAATGTGGCTGTGAACCATGTGATAGAGTCATAGGATGCTCAATTACAACTGGTAAGTGTTTCTACCATACACCTACAAAATACATTTATTTTAATCTGATTACAATTAAAGAGGTGGTTAATCCTCGTTTGATAATGAAATAATCCATTCCGTCAGATTTTGAACGGTTCAAACTAACAAATATGCATAATCAGATAGACTAATTAAGTTTGCATTACATTATGGCATGAAATAAGTGTACACAATATAGATACGCCCCGCTTTTGTTATTTTTGTTCAAACAAAGGTAGATGACAGCGCGTTTCTGTAAGATAAATCTTTTTAAACACTAAATTATAATGCTTCACTGGAATGTTTGGTTTGTTCCCTACTAATATATTTGATTGTTTGAATTCATAATGATGATAAGTACATGTAAAATATAATAAGCGAAATGGAAGAAATCAGTATTTTGTAGTGTTTGCTTTCAGAAATGTTTCTGTGTATTTGTGTTAACCTCAATGAATTGCAACTGTCCGATTAGTCACAGTTAATTGTCCAGTAAGTACCGTGGTTTCATTAATCTTCGTGGGTGTCAATTTTCGTGGATTTTCTGAAAACCACAGTTTCAAGGATACGTAAATTCGTTGCCAATGATCCTAAAAATACAAAATGTTAGTTGAAATTGAACTTCAATGAACATATAATTTCGTGGATCAACTTAACCACGAAATCCACGAAAATTGGTATTCAACGAATATTGATGAAACCACAGTTTAAACTTATTGGGCAGCTACTAACATTACCCGGGGTGCAGGGTAGTAATAAATCAACTTAACTCGATTTATCTAAAATGACGTCACAAAGATGCTTTAATTTTCATGACAGTACACCACAACTTGAAGACTACTTATATAATCTTATTTAAAAATGATTTTATTCATCGGCATATTCTCCATAAAATTGTATTGAAAACAATTTACAACTATATAAATCTGTTAAAAATACATGTTTCTTAAGATTAGTGGAGGAACATGCTCGAATCATTTTTGTTTTCTCTATAACATGAAATTATAAACATGCGCTGAACTAGATAAAGGTATGTTTTCTTACACACTGCTCTTTGTCAATTAATGAAATGAAGAAAATGATTCTCAGATGTGACTTTAACAACGTCTAGTTTGGATAGAGAAGAAAGGACAATAGACATTTTCAAACTTTTAGATACGTGACTGGGTTATTTTTTTTTAATCAGATCCTCCCGTATTTGATAATACGGAAGATCTAATTTTGATGAGCATGATCAAAATGAAGAGAGATATTTTTAGAAGTGTTGAAAAAATTACATTTATTTACAAGGAAATAATTATTATTAATTTTACTTTTTGATAGATACGAGTAGTAAGAAGTCTGCTTCGGGGGAAGATGAAAGTTCAACGAACTCTTCAACATGGCTTACGTTGTCAGTCTTAGCATCTTGTTTCGTTATCTGTTTTATTTTCTCTCTACGAATCTTCTGTATAATTCGGTAAATGAAAACATGATATATATCTTATTTCACTAAGATTGAAAATGCAATATTGATGTTTATTTATGCTTCATAAATTGAATTGGTTGAAATAATTATGCTTGCAGACGGATACCTACTTCAAAACCAACATATCTGGCCGAATATGGTAGTTAAACATTTCTAATCACTTTAAAAGCTACACAGAACTTGACAGATCCCAAAAACATGACAGAATTAAGCACTCAAAATGTTTATGGTCATGTAGACTTAATATATAGAGATTACAAAAGTCTTCAACTGACAGCGTTGGATAATATGATCACTTGCAAATCAAGATTAAAAATTCGACTCCTTTTAGAAATACTAAACAAAAGTGGATAACGGTACATCTCAGATGGTGTCTACAGTTTCAAACATTGTTAAAACAGGGAACGTTGAATTAAAAAATGCAATCAAATACAAGAAAATTAAAAAAACAAGAAATATTTTTGACTTGGTATTTTTACAACGGAATCACTAGAGTTTTAATGTTAAAATTTTAGATGTAGCTTTACCAAAGTTAACAGAATTGTTCTGGTATATATTCCATTAATTTTTTCCTCACTCTAAATTAATATTCATATCATTATAATCAATGACTGCAGTTAAAAATATTTCCATGAAATGGTGTATGATGCGTTTCATATCCAAACATATTCTTCTAGAGAATGACAAATCTTCCTCACTTATCAGGAGTTATCATAAGTTATTATCATTTGCAATAGCTGAGATGGTTGTTTACAAGATGCCAAAAAGTACGGAAGAATTTTTCAAAAATGATTCATGCTCACTAAATGATAAAAATACGATTTATGTGTATATTTTATCTTTAGATGGCGGCTTATGTCACGCATATTTAATAAAATTCAACTTTTTGAAGCATAATTTTAGCAAATTTATTAACATTTCAAAAACTGATTTATTTAAAAGTTACATGTATGATGAAAGATTTTTTTTGAAAATTTCTTTTTGTCAATATTTCATTGACAACATTACAATTATGAACATGACAAATTGAAACGTTATTAAAAACCTCTATTTACCATATTGACATAGTGTATGAAACTTTTACAGAAAGGAAATTTTGAACAAAAGAACAAATAAAATATTGAGAATTTACAGCAAAATCGTGAAAAATATTAACTAAACTGTAAAATCGCTTACCTTTTATATAATGCTTTCAAGGTAAATCGGGTGAAGATACAGGTCCCCTTCCAATAAAAAAAAAATATGTATTTAAAAAAGAGACAAGAGGAAAATAGGAAAAAATAAGAAATCTTTTATGTTTGTTTATTTGATATCATTATTTGGAGAACTTTATAAACCAACTTCTATCAGCAGTGACTTAATTTTGCGATTAACTGACGATAAACTGGTTTCCGAAGACTAATTTTCGCGACCAAGCCTTATTAGAACCTGCATTGTTATCAAAACTATAGACAAAAGATTAGTTTGCGGCGAGAAATATTGGCGACGACAAGGCTCTCGCTAACCTTGCGAATATTTCTCGCACGCGAATAAATGTTAATATACAGTATTTTGCTCTGACAAAAGCTTATGTGGCCGTCGTCTGATGAATTATGTGGCGTCCAATAGAAAATAATTCGGTAGCTGCTAGAAAATTCCTTTTGTTTGCCAAATATTTAATATTTGAAAGCCGCTTGATATTTGTTTAGCAGCCCCAGATAACTACACTTCAATCAGCATGATTCAGTATATTTACCGTATTTTAAACCGGTTAAATTTAAATTCGCTATATTAAATTAAAGGTTACGCTAATAAGAATGTTATTACTTACAAATGTTGTGGATGGAAACCGTATTTAAGTATTACTCAGTCTAAAACCAGCAAAAGGCATTAATGATGCGTTCTGTTATGTGCAATCATTCGTACACGGAAAATGCATTTAAATCAATTTTCATCCTGTTTTCAATTTAACCTTTGATGAAAATGCATACGAAAGACCAAAGCCGACTTGGTTTTATTGTTTGGTTGAAACTATGCATTCGCTGTAAAGACCTCTTCTTCTTACTTTATTCTGAAGTTTTTCCACCGGATAAGATTCAGAAATCTGTTCTATTGTTTCCTATGGGTTGGTGAATTGTATTAATTTTCAACAGAACATTATCCATTTCAAAACTCGTCAAACATTGTAATTAACTTTTTTACCTCTATATCAATGTCTCCAATATAGGGATCCTTTGGCATGCTGTAAAAATGTTGCTGGCAACTCTTGCAAAAGTAATACAGAAATACTTATATCAACTCTGAAATAGTAGAACTTGTATCGAGGTATTACTTTTAAGTTTTTGTATCGTGAGCTTCATGTCACTTTAACAAGTATGCCCTCCTAGTAAAAAAAAGTTGGAATAGACTGCTAGGAAAACTGTCCTCCACAATTCTATAGAAGATTCTGCAGAAACGAAATATTCATGTAACTCATTTGATAATATTACTGGGTGCTTAAACCGAACAGGTCAGTAGATTTGTTGAAACAGGATTTAAAACAATTTTGAAATTCACCTAGATAGAAGTCAGAAAACTAAGTTTCCTCCCCTCTAGCCTAGCTTCTTTGTTAAATTGAACAAAAGGTGAAATATGGTAATTTTAGACTTCAAGTGGTTTGATTATGTAACCCAATATATTAAGGACACAATTATAACGCTTTCCAAATTATCGTTATGCTGGTAGCTCATTAAAAATGCAATCTCTATACATCATTTTACAAACTGTCGTACGTTTTGTTGTATATTTATTTTTAAGATTACTGTTATTTTTCAATTTTTTGATAAAGTCGAAAAGCATACACATTTTAAGTTTTCCGTAATGAGATGTAAAAGTACCGCTCAACAATGGCACCTTTATTCTATTTAAAATGTCCTATTAGTAGTACTTGTGCCTGTAATTAAAAGCAGTCGTGATGTACAATGATTAGACTGTCACAAAATGTCATTTTTAATCGAAATAAATTGTAACCTCCTTATGTTTTTATTTGGTGACATGTTAGTTCAAATTTTGTATTAAAAATAATAAACATTTCCAAATCAATAATGAATGTACCTTTTAGCCCGGTCGAATATCAATTGAAATTTAGGGAGTATAAATTCTTGAGGGGTTGCAATGGTGGACTTGTAAGTCAATTAAATTTTACTCTGACATATGACCAATTAAAATTAAGTTCGTATCCGATTATGTTACATAAATGGACAAAAACTAATATCTCGTTCTAATGTTGGCTCATTCTCCCTGTAAAAATTTATTGATCCAAATAGCAACTGATTAAGCTGCTGTTTTCAACAAACTGTTAAAATGTTTATTCCTTGTTCCAGAATCCTGGCAGCAATTCCTATGATGTCTAAGCAAATTGATTCATCCCGTATCTCTTTGATCAGATCGCTGCAACGCGATTTTTTTTCTCTCAAACTACCTTCAATTACATACTATTAATTCGAGGAAATTTTTTTTAATTCCTTGATATAAAAAAAAACTGTCCCTTAATTTAAAAACGTATTATATTTTTTCATAAAAGTTTATGATACATATTCAATAAACAAGTATACAAACTAGGGTAATTATTGAAATACTCATATATGTTATATTCATTAGCCTTTAGTAGCTTTTATCAACAATTATGGAATATTTCCGTCTCTATGTTATATTAAAACACTTGGCATAAATTAAAAGGTTCTACGAAACGCAACATGTTTATTTTATTCCAATTTTCCATCATTGCTTTTTCAAATATCGTTTATACATGTACATCCACGGAGCTGACTGGGGTATGTTCAAATGGTTCGGATGGGTATGTAAATTGTAATACTAAATGAATAGATTTTACATTGATTGATTTCATATTTTCATGACACAAGTAAGGCAACATTAACGTAAAGATTTTTTTAGAAGCCGCTTGGAGTGTTGTGAAAACTATCGAGGCGTTGGAAACTCTTGCGAAGGTAATTCGTTTTGGTAAAATTTGTTATCAGTTATTTCTTATTCATATTCGAAAAAGAGAAACATTAACTGCTTTATTTTGGTCATTGACAAGAATGTTTGCCGGGAACTCATGGTGTAGATTGTAGGGACTACTGTCCTCCAAATTTCTACGGCAGATTATGCTCAAAGAAATGTGGCTGTGAACCATGTGATAAAGTCACAGGATGTTTAAATGCAACAGGTAAATGTTTCTACAATACACCTACAAAATATATTCATTTTAATCTGAATCTGAATGCAATGGAAGAGGTGATTAATTCCCGTTTGATAATGAAATAAAGTCGACAACTGTCCATTCTGTCAGATATTAAACGGTTCAAGCTAACAAATAGGCATAATTAGATAGACAAATTATGTTTGCGTTATATTATGACATGAAATAAGTGTTTGCAATATAGATACGCCCCGCTTTTGTTATTTTTGTTCAAACTAAAGGTTAGAACCTAGTAAGTTGCAAGAACTTGTGTTCGAACCCATTGTATATTATATATACAATAAAACATGTTCAAACCAAAACAAATGTAGATGACAGTGCGTTTCTGTAAGATATATCTGTTAAAACACTAAATTATAATGCTTTACTGGAATCTATGGTTAGTTGCCTACTGATATATTTGATTGTTTAAATTTATAACAATAATAAGTAGAATATAATAAGCAAAATGGAAGAAATCAGTATTTTGTAGTGTTTGCCTTCAGATTTGTTTCTGTGTATTTGTGTTTACCTCAATGAATTGCAACTGCCCGATTAGTCACAGTTAATTGTCCAGTAAGTATAAACTTATTGGGCAGCTACTTGTAACATTGCCCGGGGTGCAGGGTAGTAATAAATTAACTTAACTTGGTTTATCCAAAATGACGTCACAAATATGCTGTAATATTCATGACAGTACACCACAACTTGAAGACCACTTATATAATTTAAAAAAAAAAAAGATTTTATTGATCGGCATATTCTCCATAAAATTGTATTGAAAACAATTTACAACTATATAAATCTGTTAAAAATACATGTTTCTCAAGATTAGTGGAGGAACATGCTCGAATCATTTTTGTTTTCTCTATAACATGGAATTATAAACATGCACTGAACTAGATAAAGGTATGTTTTCTTACATACTGCTCTTTGTCAATGAATGAAATGAAGAAAATGATTCTCAGATGTGACTTTAACAACGTCTAGTTTGGATAGAGAAGAAAGGACAATAGAAATTTTCAAACTTTTAGATACGCAGCTGGGTTTTTTTTTAAATCAGATCCTTTACGCTCCCGTCGTATTTGAACATATGAAAGCGTAAAAGATCTAATTTTGATTCGTATGATCAAAATGAAGAGGGATATTTTTAGAATTGTTGAAAGAAATACATTTATTAACAAGGAAATGATTATTATTAATTTTAATTTTTGATAGGTAGGGATCAAAATACGAGCAGTAACAAGTCTAGTCCGGAGGAAAATGAAAGTCCAACGAACTCTTCAACATGGCTTACGTTGTCAGTCTTAGCAACTGGTTTCGTAATCTGTTTTATTTTCTGTCTATGAATCTTCTGTAAAATTCGGTAAATGAAAAAATGATATGTTTCTTATTTTAATAAGTTTGAAAACGCAATATTGATGTTTATTTATGCTTCATATATTGAATTAGTTGATAAATTTATGTTTGCAGACGGATATCGACTAAAAAACCAACCGATCTGGCTGAATATGGTAGTTCAACATTTCTAATCACTTTAAAAGTATAGATTTCTTTTAAATGTTAAGAATAAATAACAACTATCCTTTATTTACTAGATACCATAAATCGAATAGTTTCATCAGAGAATCGTAGACGTAGTGGGTCGTTAACGTCGAGGACATTTGATTCATCTCCAACCAATGACACAGAAACAAGCTACACAGAACTTGACAGATCCAAATAACGTGACAGAATCAAGCTCTCAAAATGTTTATGGTCATGTAGACTTAATATATAGGGATTACAAAAGTCTTTAACTGACAGCGTTGGATAAAATGATCACTTGCAAATTACGATTACAAATTCGACTCCTTTTAGAAATACTAAACAAAAGTGGATGGCGGTACATCTCAGATGGTGTCTACAGTTTCAAACATTGTTAAAACAGGGAACCTTCAATTAAAAAATGCAATCAATTACAAAAAAAATAAAAAAAATAAAAGAATTATTTTTGACTGGATGTTTTTACAACGGAATCACTAGAGTTTTAATGTTAAAATTTTAGATGTAGCTTTACCAAAGTTAACAGAATTGTTCTGGTATATATTCCATTAATTACTCCTCACTCTAAATTAATATTAATATTATCATAATAAATGAACGCAGTTAAAAATATTTCCGTGAAATGGTGTATGGTGCGTTTCATTTCCAAACTTATTATTCTAGAGAATGAAAAATCTTCCTCACTTATCTGGAGTTATTATAAGTTTTTTATCATTTGCAATAGCTGAGATGGTTGTTTACAAGATGCCAAAAAGTACTGAAGAATTTTTCAAAAATGATTCATCCTCACTAAATGATAAAAATACGATTTTTGTGTATATTTTATCTGTAGATGGCGGCTTATGTCACGCATATTTAATAAAATTCAACTTTTTGAAGCATAATTTTAGCAATTTTATCAACATTTCAAAAACTGATTTATTTAAAAGTTACATGTATGATGAACGTTTACAGAATGGAAATATTGAACAAAAGAACAAATATTTCCGTTTGAATTAGCTCTAATCGGGGAATTTACAGCATAATCGTGAAAAATATTTACTAAACTCTAAAAACGCTTACCATTTATATAATGACTTCAAGGTAAATCGGGTGAAAATACAGGCCCCTTCCAATAAGAAAATATGTATTTAAAATAGAGACAAGAGGAAAATAGGAAAAACTAGTAATCTTTTATTTTTGTTTATTTTATATCATTATTTGGAAAACTTTATAGTGATTACTGTAAACCAACTTCTATCCTCGGCGATTAACTGACGATAAACTGGTTTGCGAAGACTAATGTTCAACACCAAGCCTTATTACGACCTGCATTGTTATAAAAACTATAGAATAAGGATTGATTCGCAGCGAGAAATATTGGCGATAACAAGGCTCTCGCTAACCTTGCGAATATTTCTCACACGCGAATAAAAGTTGGTTTACAGTATTTTGCTCTGACAAAAGCTTATGTGGCCGTCGTCTGATGAATTATGTAGCGACCAATAGATAATAATTCGGTAACCGATAGAAAATTCCTTGTGTTTGCCAAATATTTAATATTTGAAAGCTGCCTGATATTTATTCAACAGCCACCAGATAACTACACTACAATCAGCATGATTCAGTATATTTACCGTATTTTAAACCGGTTAAATTTAAATTTGCCGTATTAATTTAAAAGTTACGATAAAAAGCATGCTATTACATGTACTTACAGATGTTGTGGATGGAAACCGTATTCAAGTATTACTCAGTCTAAAATCAGCAAAAGGAACTCATGATGCGTTGTGCTATGTGCAACCATTCGTACACGGGAAATATATTTAAACCAATTGTCATCCTGTTTCCAATTTAACCTTTGATGGAAATGCGTACGAATGATCAAAGCCGACTGGGTTTTATTGTTTGGTTGAAACTATGCATTCGCTGTAAAGAGCTCTTCTTCTTACATGTACTTTATTGTGAAATTTCTCCACCGGATAAGATTCAGGAATCTGTTCTATTGTTTCCTATGGGTTGGTGAATTGTATTTTAACAGAACATTATCCATTTCAAAATTCGTCAAACATTGTAACTATATCAATGTCACCAATATAGGGATCCTTTTGGCATGCTGTAAAAATGTTGCTGGCAACTCTTGCAAAAGTAATACAGATAGAATTATATCAACTCTGAAATAGTAGAACTTGTATCGAGGTAAGTTTTAAGTTTTTGTATCATGAGCTTCATGTCACTTTAACAAGTAGGCCCTCTTAGTAAGGTTGGAATAGACTGCCCGGAAGACTGTCCTCCACAATTCTATAGAACATTCTGCAGAAACGAAATGTTCACGTAACTCATTTGATTATATTACTGGGTGCTTAAACCGAACAGGTCAGTAGATTTTTTGAACCAGGATTTAAACCGATTTTGTAATTCACCCAGATAGAAGTCAGAAAACTAAGTTTCCTCTCCTCTAGCCCAGCTTCTTTGTTGAATTGAACAAAAGGTGAAATATGGTAATTTTAGACTTCAAGTGGTTTGATCATGTAACCCAGTATATTAAGAAGGACACAATCATGTTTTCCCAATCATCATTATGCTGGTAGCTCATTAAAAATGTAATCTCTATACATCATTTAACAAACTGTCGTACGTTTTGTTGTATATTTATTTTTAAGATTACTGTTTTTTGTTTTATTTTTTGATAAAGTCGAAAAGCATACACATTTTAAGTTTTCCGTAATGAGATGTAAAAGTACCCCTCAACAATGGCACCTTTATTCTATTAAAAATGTCCTACTAATAGTACTTGTGCCTGTAATTAAAAGCAGCCGTGATGTACAATGATAAGACTGGCACAAAATATCAGTTTTAATCGAAATCAATTATACCCTCCTTATGTTTCTATTTGGTGACATGTTAGTTCAATTTTTTTCTTAAAAATAATAAACAAATGTACCTTTTAGCCCGGTCGAATATCAATTGAAATCTAGGAAGTATAAATTCTTGAGGGGTTGCAATGATGGACTTGAACGGCAATTAAACTTTACTCTGACATTTGCCCAATTAAAATTAAGTTCGTATGCGATTATGTTACATAAATTGACAAAAAGTAATAACTCCTTTTAATGATGGCTAATTCTCCCTGTAAAAACTTATTGATCCAAATAGCAACTGATTAATCTACTGTTTTCAACAAACTGTTAAAAATGTTTATTCCTTGTTCCAGAATCCTGTCAGCAATTCCTATGATGTCTAAGCAAATTGATTCATCCCGTATCTTTGTGATCAGATCGCTGCAACGCGATCGTTTTTTTTTCTCAAACTACCTTCAATTACATACTATTAATTTAAGGACAGTTCTTTTTTGAATTCCTTGATATAAAAATACAACCCTTTAAAACGTATTATATTTTTTCATAAAAGTTAATGATACATATCAAATAAACAAGTATGCAAACTAGGGTAATTATTGAAATACTCATATATGGTATATTAATTAGCCTTTAGTGGCCTTTATCTACAATTATGGAATATTTCCGTCTCTATGTTTTATTGAAACACTTGGCATAAATCAAAAGGTTCTCCTACACGCAACATGTTTATTTTATTTCAATTTTCCTTCATTGCTTTTTCAAATATCGTTTATTCATGTACATCCACGGAGCTGACTGGGGTATGTTCAAACGGTTCAGATGGGTATGTAAATTGTAATACTAAATGGATAGATTTTACGTTGATTGATTGCATATTTTCATGACACAAGTAAGGCAACATTAACGTAAAGAAATTTTAGAAGCCAGTTGGAGTGCTGTATAAACTATCGAGTCGCTGAGAACTCTTGTGTAGGTAATTAGTTTTTGTTACTTTTGTTGTCAGCTATTTCTTATTAATATTCGAAAAACAAAATAGTAAATGTTTTGCATTTTTCATTGTCAAGAATGTTGGCCGGGAACTTATGGGGTGGATTGTAAGGACTACTGTCCTCCTCATTTCTACGGCAACTCATGCTCAATGGAATGTGGCTGTGAACCATGTGATAAAGTCACAGGATGTTTAAATGCAACAGGTAAATGTTTCTACAATACACCTACAAAATATATTCATTTTAATCTGAATCTGAATGCAATGGAAGAGGTGATTAATTCCCGTTTGATAATGAAATGAAGTCGACAACTGTCCATTCTGTCAGATATTAAACGGTTCAAGCTAACAAATAGGCATAATTAGATAGACAAATTATGTTTGCGTTATATTATGACATGAAATAAGTGTTTGCAATATAGATACGCCCCGCTTTTGTTATTTTTGTTCAAACAAAAGGTTAGAACATAGTAAGTTGCAAGAACTTGTGTTCGAACCCATTGTATATTATATATACAATAAAATATGTTCAAACCAAAACAAATGTAGATGACAGTGTGCGTTTCTGTAAGATATATCTGTTAAAACACTAAATTATAATGCTTTACTGGAATCTATGGTTAGTTGCCTACTGATATATTTGATTGTTTGAATTTATAACAATAATAAGTAGAATATAATAAGCAAAATGGAAGAAATCAGTATTTTGTAGTGTTTGCCTTCAGATTTGTTTCTGTGTATTTGTGTTAACATCAATGAATTGCAACTGTCCGATTAGTCACAGTTAATTGACCAGTAAGTATAAACTTATTGGGCAGCTACTTGTAACACATACTGGAGTGCAGGGTAGTAATAAATTAACTTAACTCGGTTTATCCAAAATGACGTCACAAAGATACTTTAATTTTCATGACAGTACACCACAATCTGAAGACCACATATATAATCTTTTTTAAAAATGATTTTATTCATTGGCATATTCTCCATAAAATTGTATTGAAAACAATTTACAACTATATAAATCTGTTAAAAATACATGTTTCTCAAAACTAGTGGAGGAACATGCTCGAATCATTTTTGTTTTCTCTATAACATGGAATTATAAACATGGACTGAACTAGATAAAGGTATGTTTTCTTACATTCTGTTCTTTGTCAATTAATGAAATAAAGAAAATGATTCTGAGATGTGGCTTTAACAACGTCTAGTTTGGATAGAGAAGAAAGGACAATAGAAATTTTCAAACTTTTAGATACGCAGCTGGGTTTTTTTTTAAATCAGATCCTTTACGCTCCCGTATTTGATAATACGGAAGGGTAAAAGATCTTATTTTGATTAGTATGATCAAAATGAAGAGGGATATTTTGAGAAGTGTTGAAAGAAATTACATTTATTTACAAGGAAATAATTATTATTAGTTCTACTTTTTGATAGAAAGGGATCAAAATACAAGTAGTACCATGTCTGCTTCGGGGGAAGATGAAAGTCCAACGAACTCTGCAACATGGCTTAAGTTGTAAGTCTTAGCAACTTGTTTCGTAATCTGTTTTATTTTTTGTCTACGAATCTTCTGTATTATTCGGTAAATGATAAAATGATATGTTTCTTATTTTATTAAGTTTGAAAACGCAATATTGATGTTTATTTATGCTTCATATATTGAATTGGTTGATAAATTTAAATGTTATGAATAAATAACAACTATCCTTTATTTACTAAATACCACAAATCGAATAGTTTCATCAGAGAATCGTAGACGTAGTGGGTCGTTAATGTCGAGGACATTTGATTCATCTCCAACCAATGACACAGAAACAAGCTACGCAGAACTTGACGGATCCAAATAACATGACAGAATCAAGCACTCAAAATGTTTATGGTCATGTAGACTTCATATATAGAGATTACAAAAGTCTTAAACTGACAGCGTTGAATAAAATGATCACTTGCAAATCACGATTTAAAATTCGACGCCTTTTAGAAATACTAAACAAAAGTGGATGACGGTACATCTGAGATGGTGTCTACAGTTTCAAGCATTGTTAAAACAGGGAACCTTGAAATAAAAAAGAACTGAAAGTACTGTTAGACGGTGGCGTCGTTTGAAAGTGGCATATTACATGTAACAATGGGTGATGTATGATAAGTATTTTTGTCGAAAACCGCGGCCAGTATCGCATTCATGTACTAATACTTAATGCTTACTCGCACAACTAGTCGTGAGTTTCCTACATGGATAATTCTGTGGAAATCGTAGCTGTGATCTCATTCTACACTTTACAAATGCTGTGTCTCTTGGTCGTCATCTTTTGGGAAAAACCCAAAGATTTATCACAGTAGTCTTTGTCGTATAGAAGTTTGTATCTATATTTTGTATCAATATGTTTGTATCTATATCAGTTGAAATTAAAACACGTTTGAATGGTTGCCACCACATATTGAATGAATAAATCAAATCCAAAGCGATTTCATCACAGTACGCCCAAATATTTGATTGTTTGAAGAAGGTTTGGTTTTTTCCCTTTTGACCTTTGGGTTGACCCCGCAAAGGGGAACACATTTTGAAAAGTGTGGATTGGACTATTGTGCTTTAAATATATTGTAGATTTCTCAAAGTAACAAGAGCAAATAAAGCTTTGGTATGATAAAATACTTATTTTTACTAACTATTTGGGCATACATATAGTATGTTAATTGTCCCTCTCGACAGCATTTTCCCTCATTTTTTTCACGGGGAAAAGGTTGCAGTCTTGTGGATCATCACATTTGCATTTTTGTCCTCATAGTCAGTTAATACATTTAGGTGTAAAGAAAACGGAATGGGTTTACAAGAACCTGTTTGATAAAACTGGTATTGCTTTTGGAATGCACGTCATCATGAAACAGAAGACTAAATCAATATTTTATCTTCGACTTTAGGGGATTATTTCCATTTGCTCACAACTAAAATGAATGAAAATTTTAAAAAAAATCATACAACACTCGGCAGCGGCAGTTTCATTAATCAACGTTTTAAATATTTTTTCTATTGTATTTAGCTATAGATTTATTCAAATCATTTGAATGAATTCGGGAAAGTCACATGTATATTTCATCGCTTCTCGGTACACTTTAACACGCATAACTTACTTGCTACACTAAACTTTTCTAGTAAACTTACAACAAATATTGATTAATTATACAAAATAAGTTTTTAAAAACACCAAACAAACAAAACTCAAGCTGAACGCACGTTTTTCTGACCGTACAGCTGTGTATATAAAGAAGATGGCGCAACTGCCCTTTTAATTTTGTCGTAAAATACAATTTCAAATTTAGCATTTTTTCAATTAAATATATTTGATATGTTATTATACAAGTTTACAAAATGGTAATTTCTAACTATCTTCAGTTGGAAATATTTAAAAAAGATAAGACAAAAATAATAAAGTTTTAAGTTTTGGTGCTATCGAACCCACAACCTAAAAACCCAAGTTCTATAAAGTTTCCTAATGGCTGGTGCTCTAACCACTGAGCCATTACATTCACAACAAAGTGCGTTGTTTAAATGCTATATGAGACTATGACCAGGAATTTTCGGACTTGTATTATATTTCTAAAACTTTCAATTGTTGAGCTACAAAATGACATTTTTGAACTGTAGTGGGTCTTCTCTCCACATTTTTGTTGAGTACAATCGGTTTAAATTCCATTAAACCACATTTAGACTGTAAAAAAAATATTGAGCTCAGACCCACTCTATGCAAGAAAATGAATTGAAGTTATAAAAAGTACACGATTAGGAGGTTTTGATACGCATACGCCAGTTTAAATCAATATATTGCAAGTATATTTAAAATATTTAAAGATTACAACCCGATGTTACGTTAAATATACATTGTTTTTAATTATTCTTTTAAAAAGTATCAGATTTATTGATATTTTAATTTTGCCGTATCTAATCATTCCTCATATGGGCATTTTTCACGCCTTATTCGCTCACCTTCTTTGTTTCATTATTTATCTTAAATATAGCATAAATGTATACGCTACGGCCGATGTAGCATCGCGTTAAGTGATGACACTTTCTAACCGGTGTGTATTCCAATTGCGAGTCGCAACAAACTGGTGCATTTATATAGGCCCGCCTATTTGTAAATGCATGTTGACAAAATGATGCTAACACTTGGAAACAAATGTCGAAGAAAGTTCATAATAGAGTTGTACTCGCGAATTAAGAATTGTTTGAGAACAAACGGGGCGATGTTTACGTACAAATGTAAATAATGTTATCTGTTAGTGAAAAAATGCCCCCAAACCAAAGAAAAGATTCTCTCTAACATTACCGTTCACAATGTACCATAAATGTATATGGAATATCGCATGTTCTTTCTCACAAAGAAGCTAGCGTTTGCTGCAAATTAGAGATACACGAGCTGACACGCCGTGAAATCCATAAGACGTTTTACAGCATATGTAAAAAAAATCTGAACTAAAATTCTTTGAAACATCGTAAAATGTAGTTTATAAACATTTAAAATGGCGACTCGATTTGCACGTGAATCTTACAATCCGACGTCGATTAGAGTGTTTGAGAGAAAGTCAGCAGCAAGTAAAGCGTCAACATCTGCAGTAAATATTGTCTGATGAATATAATGATGAGGTGCCTGTAATAAAATTAATGTTTCTACAGACTGAGTGAGGTACAAAATAAGGTACATTGCAAATCACGGGTCAGTCGAAAATTTAAAACATTTGTATCGTAAATTTAAAGTTTTTTGTGTGTTTGAAAACACATGCACACTTGTAGAAGAAACTGTGCCATTGATCGGTTGAAGTTCAATAAAATGTAATTTATGTAATATTCATTGTCACTATCTGTTGTGGATTCTTTGGAATAAGCTACAACAATAAATAATATACTGCTCAACTAAAACTAATGCGTTGGAAATGGCAGAATTTATCGATGAAGCATATTTGCTGAAATATGAAATGGCAAACCAGTTTAAATAGTGTGTTTCTGACAATTATTTATATCATAAAAAAACAAGAAGCAATTATTGTGAGATCTTTTGACCAATTATCGCAGTGATATTATGCAGTTTATGAGTTTATGCAGTCCTGATACAGAGTTAAACGTCAAAACTGGGAGTTTGAGCCTTATATTATTAATACCGCGTAAGCAGATAGGGTAACGGCTCATTTGAAATAAAACACAATATCATACATTATTTAAATGTATGTACAAAATAATTAGCAGCTATAATGCTTAAAATATCTGATAAGATTAAAATTAGTTCTCATACTGAAATCGACACGTAGATAAAACACTGCATACATGTACCTAACAGAGTTATCGTTCGTTATCCGCTAGGGTCCCCGTGACAAATACTCTTCCGGTCAGGACCGTAGCAATAGACCGTGGCTATTTATAGCCACCGTCTAAAAATGCAATCAATTACAGGAAAATTAAAAAAAAATTATTTTTGACTGGATGTTTTTACAACTGAATCACTAGAGTTTTAATGCTAAAATTTTAGATGTAGCTTTACCAAAGTTAATAGAATTGTTCTGGTATATATTCCATTAATTTTTTCCTCACTCTAAATTAATTTTCATATCATCATAATTAATGAACGCAGTTAAAAATATTTCCATAAAATAGTGTATGATGCGTTACATATCCAAACATATTATTCTAGAGAATGAAAAATCTTCCTCACTTATCTAGAGTTATTATAAGTTTTTATCATTTGCAATAGCTGAGATGGTTGTTTACAAGATGCCAAAAAGTACGGAAGAATATTTCAAAAATGATACATGCTCCCTTAATGATAAAAATACGATTTTTGTGTATATTTTATCTGTAGATGGCGGCTTATGTCACGCATATTTAATAAAATTCAACCTTTTGAAGCATAATTTAAGCAATTTTATTAACATTTCAAAAACTGATTTATTTAAAAGTTACATGTATAATGAAAGATTTTTTTGAAAATTTCTTTTTGTCAATATTTCAGTGACAACATTACAATTATGAACATGACAAATTGAAACGTTATTAAAAACGTCTATTTACCATATTGAATATGTGTGTGAAAATTTTACAGAAAGTAAATTTTAAACAAAAGAACAAATCAAATATTTCCGTTTGAATTAGCTCTCATCAGAGACTTTACAGCAAAATCGTGAAAAAATTAACTAAACTATAAAATCGCTTACCTTTTATATAATGCTTTCAAGGTAAATCGGGTGAAGATACGGGTCCCCTTCCAATAAAAAAAATATGTATCTAAAAAAGAGACAAGAGGAAAATAGGAAAAAATAGGAATCTTTTATGTTGGTTTATTTGATATCATTATTTGGAGATCTTTATAGTGATTACTGTAAACCAACTTTTATCCGCAGCTACTTAAATGTGCGATTAACTGACGATTAACTGGTTTGCAAAGACTAATTTTCGCGACCAAACCTTATTAGGACCTGCATTGTTATAAAAACTATAGACAAAGGATTGGTTCGCGGCGAGAAATATTGGCGACGACAGGGCTCTCGCTAACCTTGCGAATATTTCTCGCACGCGAATAAAAGTTGATTTACAGTATTTTGCTCTGACAAAAGCTTATGTGGTCGTCGTCTGATGAATTATGTGGCGGCCAATAGATAATAATTCGGTAGCCGCTAGAAAATTCCTTGTGTTTGCCAAATATTTAATATTTGAAAGCCGCCTGATATTTGTTTAGCAGCCCCCAGATAACTACACTACAATCAGCATGATTCAGTATATTTACCGTTTTTTAAAGCGGTTAAATTTTAATTCGCTGTATCTATTTAAAGGTTACGCTAATAAGCATGTTATTACTTACACATGTTGTGGATGGAAACCATATTCAAGTATTACTCAGTCTAAAATCAGCAAAAGGAACTAATGATGCGTTGTGCTATGTGCAATCATTCGTACACGGAAAATGCATTTAAATTAATTGTCATCCTGTTTCCAATTTAACCTTTGATGAAAATACGTACGAATGACCAAAGCCGACTGGGTTTCATTGTTTGGTTGAAACTATGCATTCGCTGTAAAAAGCTCTTCTACTTACTTTATTGTGAAATTTCTCCACCGGATAAGAATCAGGAATCTGTTCTATTGTTTCCTATGGGTTGATGAATTGTATTTTAACAGAACATTATCCATTTCAAAATTCGTCAAACATTCTAATTAACTTGTTTACCTCTATATCAATGTCACCAATATAGGGATCCTTTGGAATGCTGTAAAAAATTTGCCGGCAACTCTTGCAAAAGTAATACAGATATACTTATATCAACTCTGAAATAGTAGAACTTGTATCGAGGTAAGTTTTAAGTTTTTGTATCATGAGCTTCATGTCACTTTAACAAGTATGCCCTCTTAGTAAGGTTTGAAAAGACTGCCCGGAAGACTGTCCTCCACAATTCTATAGAAGATTCTGCAGAAACGAAATGTTCACGTAACTCATTTGATTATATTACTGGGTGCCTAAACCAAACAGGTCAGTAGATTTTTTGAACCAGAATTTAAAACGATTTTGTAATTTACCCATATAGAAGTCAGAAAACTAAGTTTCCTCTCCTCTAGCCTAGCTTCTTTGTTGAATTGAACAAAAGGTGAAATATAGTAATTTTAGACTTCAAATGGTTTGATTATGTAACCCAGTATATTAAGAAGGACACAATAATGTTTTCCAAATCATCGTTATGCTGGTAGCTCATTAAAAATGTAATCTCTATACATCATTTTACAAACTGTCGTACGTTTTGTTGTATATTTATTTTTAAGATTACTGTTATTTTTTTATTTTTTGATGAAATAGAAAAGCATAAACATTTTAAGTTATCCTTAATAAGATGTAAAAGTACCCCTCAACAATGGCACCTTTATTCTTTCTAAAATGTCCTATTAATAGTACTTGTGCCTGTAATTAAAAGCAGTCGTGATGTACAATGATTAGACTGTCACAAAATGTCATTTTTAATCGAAATAAATTGCAACCTCCTTATGTTTCTATTTGGTGACATGTTAGTTCAAATTTTGTATTAAAAATAATAAACATTTCCAAATGCATAATGAATGTACCTTTTAGCCCGGTCGAATATCAATTGAAATCTAGGAAGTATAAATTCTCGAGGGGTTGCAATGGAGTACTTGAACGGCAATTAAACTCTACTCTGACATTTGACCAATTAAAATTAAGTTCGTATGCGATTATGTTACATAAATGGACAAAGACTAATAACTCGTTTTAATGTTGGCTAATTCTCCCTGTAAAAATTTATTGATCCAAATAGCAACTGATTAATCTGTTGTTTTCAACAAACTGTTAAAAATGTTTATTCCTTGTTCCAGAATCCTGGCAGCAATTCCTATGACGTCTAAGCAAATTGATTTATTCCGTATCTTTGTGATCAGATCGCTGCAACGCGATGGGGTTTTTTTTTTTCTCAAACTTCCTTCAATTACATACTATAAATTCAAGGACAGTTCTTTTTTTAATTCCTTGATATAAAAAAACAATCCTTTAAAACGTATTATATTTTTTCATAAAAGTTAATGATACATATTAAATAAACAAGTATGCAAACTAGGGTAATTATTGAAATACTCATATATGTTATATTAATTAGCCTTTAGTAGCCTTTATCAACAATTATGGAATATTTCCGTCTCTATGTTATATTGAAACACTTGGCACAAATCAAAAGGCTATCCGACAATCAACATGTTTATTTTATTCCAATTTTCCTTCATTGCTTTTTCAAATATCGTTTATACATGTACATCCACGGAGCTGACTGGGGTATGCTCAAACGGTTCAGATGGGTATGTAAATTGAAATACTTAATGGATAGATCTTACATTGACTGATTGCATATTTTCATGACAGAAGTAACTACATTAACGTAAAGATTTTTTAGAAGCCGCTTGGAGTGTTGTGAAAATTATCGAGCCCTTGGGAACTCTTGTGAAGGTAATTCGTTTTGGTAAAATTTGTTATCAGTTATTTCTTATTCATGTTCGAAAAAGAAAAACATTAACTGCTTTATTTTGGTCATTGACAAGAATGTTGGCCGGGAACTCATGGTGTAGATTGTAGGGACTACTGTCCTCCTAATTTCTACGGCAGATTATGCTCAAAGAAATGTGGCTGTGAACCATGTGATAAAGTCACAGGATGTTTAAATGCAACGGGTAAGTGTTTCTTCAATACACCTATAAAATAAATTCATTTTAATCTGATTGCATTTAAAGAGGTGGTGACTCATCGTTTGATAATTAAATAAAGTCGACAACTGTCCATTCTGTCAGATATTGAACGGTTCAAGCTAACAAATAGGCATAATCAAATAGACAAATTATGTTTGCATTATATTATGACATGAAATAAGTGTACGCAATATAGATATGCCCCGCTTTTGTTATTTTTGTTCAAACAAAGGGTGAGAACCTAGTAAATTGCAAGAACTTGTGTTCGAACCCATTGTATATTATATATACAATAAAATATGTTCAAACCAAAACAAAGGTAGATGACAGTGCGTTTCTGTAAGATATATCTGTTAAAACACTAAATTATAATGCTTTGCTGGAATCTATGGTTTGTTGCCTACTGATATATTTGATTGTTTGAATTCATAACGATGATAAGTAGAATATAATAAGCAACATGGAAGAAATCAGTATTTTGTAGTGTTTGCCTTCAGATATGTTTCTGTGTATTTGTGTTAACCTCAATGAATTGCAAAGTCACAGTTAATTGTTAAGTAAGTTTAAACTTATTGGGCAGCTACTTGTAACATTACCCGGGGTGCAGGGCAGTAATAAATTAACTTAGCTCGGTTTATCCAAAAATGACGTCACAAAGATGATTTAATTTTCATGACAGTACATCACAACTTGAAGACCACATATAAAATCATTTTTAAAAATGATTCTATTCATCGGCATATTCTCCAAAAAATCTATACTTATAAATTAAGACTTTTTGCCAATAAACTAAAAAATGCTTGCACCAGCATAACTGCTTACACCATTGGTATTTCAACACGTGTTATGTGATATCCGTAAGCTATAGTCGAATTTTACCTGAAAAGTAATTAGTGTAAGATTAATCAAAAACCTACTTTCATTTTCGATAAACAAGCTCGAAATAGCAAAATGTGAGTTAGGTTGGGTAACGCTTTAGCGGATACAAGTCAGGGGTAGTTTACATCAAAGTATATGCTTGCAATGAAATAATATTCATTGATTACGTAACCAGTGAATATATTTGTTTAAAACTTACCTGGATTACACATAGAAGTTAAGATTTGACACTGTTCAATAAAAGAAATAAGGCAATTCGTTTCTTAAGTGACAATTTTAGTTTTAAAAAATAGAAGCTAGCGACCTCTAGCAAACTTTCCAGAATGGGGCAACCAAGAATACGGTTTGACTAACTAACGTCATGGCGAAAAGTGTAGGACGGGTTCACCATGCATCGCGGGCAGATATTCATTCCTTGGATGGGACATCTTTGGTAAATACAAATAGTTAATAAATAAAATTGAAAAACTTGATGCGATTTATTTTTGATCGAAAGAATTTGTTATCCAGAACGGGGTGGCCAGGAACGCGATTTAACTAATTTACAAAACGGCGGAAAGCGTAGGGTGAGATACTTTGGATATGACAACTTTGGTTCAAAAAATGCATATTAATATGCATACATGTACACTAGCGGGTTTTTTTTTTATAATTTTATACATTTTAATACCACGACAGAATGGCAGTAAACTTTATACATTTATTTGTAAACAAGAAACAGATCATGTTATTAAACGTGGAAGTTAAATGTGGGGGGGGGCACCCTTCTTAATTTTTTTATTTTCGAAACAGTCTTTAGCAGTCTTTACGTTTGGGAAAGGGATAAAAAATTTAGTGAAATTTGACCTAGAGAACAAAAGTTAAACGTCCTAAATACCCACTCACTGGTTTAAAAAAAATTGTAATCATTTTCCACTTACCTGCAACAAAAAAAAATTGATGCCATGTTGATGTATGTATCATCCAATTCAGTTTAAAATTTTCATCTCTTTTCTAAATATCCAGCTATGCAGTTTGTTTTATTTTTATTTCAATAATAAAGAGTAGGTTAGGAATACAATACCAAAAAAAAAAAATCGGACACAATATATGCGAAAAAAAATATGATTAAACATTAAAGCATTATGTCATTCATTCGTTCAGTTTTGATCCCCGCGCTTGCGCGGGTTATCATATAAATAATGTAGTTGTATTGAAAACCATTTACAACTTATTTCAGATTATATAAATCTGTAAATAAACATGTTTGTCAAAATTAGTTAAGGAACATGCTCGAATCATGTTTGTATTCTCTGTAACATGAACTTATAAACATGCACTGAACTTACATACTGCTCTTTATCAATTAATGAAATGAAGAAAATGATTCTCAGATGTGGCTTTATCAACGTCTAGTTTGGATATAGAAGAAAGGACATTTGAAATTTTCGAACTTCAACTTTTAGATACGTGTCTGGGTTTTTTTTTTTTTTTTAAATCAGATCCTTTTTGCACCCGTATTTGATAAATCACAACGACGTTTAAAATACGGAAGCGTAAAAGATCTAATTTTGATTAGTATGATCAAAATGATGAGGGATATTTTTAGAAGTGTTGAAAGAAATTACATTTATTTACAAGGAGATAATTAATATTATTTTTACTTTTTGATAGATAAGGATCAAAATACGAGTAGTAACAAGTCCTATCCGGGGGAAGATGAAAGTCCAACGAACTCTTCAACATGGCTTACGTTGTCAGTCTTAGCATCTTGTTTCGTAATCTGTTTTATTTTCTCTCTACGAATCTTCTGTATAATTCGGTAAATGAAAAAATGATATATTTCTTATTTTATTAAGTTTGAAAAAAAAATTCAATATATGAAGCATAAATAAACATCAATATTGATGTTTATTTATGCTTCATATATTGAATTGGTTGATAAATTTATGCTTGCAGACGGATACCGACTACAAAACCAATCGATCTGGCCGAATATGGTAGTTAAACATTTCTAATCACTTTAAAAGTATAGCTTTGTTTTAAATGTTAAGAATAAATAACAACAATCCTTTATTCACTAGATACCACAAATTGAAGAGTTTCATCAGAGAATCGTAGACGTAGTGGGTCGTTAACGTCGAGGACAATTGATTCATCTCCAACCAATGGCACAGGAACAAGCTATACAGAACTTGACAGATCAAAATAACATGACAGAATCAAGCTCTCAAAATGCTTATGGTCATGTGGACTCAATATATGGAGATTACAACATTCTTAAACTGACAGCGTTGGATAAAATGATCAATTGTAAATCACGATTAAAAATTTGACTCCTTTTAGAAATGTAATACTAAATAAAAGTGGATGACGATACATCTTAGATGGCGTTTACAGTTTCAAACATGTTAAAACAGAAATCCATGAATCCAAAAATGCAATGCATAACAAAAATGTAAAAGTAAGAAAGAACTAGATGCTGTCATTAGACAGTAATACCCGCAACAAGTGTTCATAACGGAAGGATGAGATCCCTCCCCATATGATAATACACATGAGCAGCACTTTATGTGCAATTTGGGGTTGAACTGTTTGCAGTGAATTTTCAGTTAATCAATTATCTTAACATTTCATGTCATAGAAAGTATAAAGGTCTCTATGATTATTACAAACAAAATGAAAAATTAAATTATGCCCCCTCCCCGTGGCGGTTGCCGGTTTTAGATTTGCTTCTGTGTGCCTACATGTACATCATCCTGTGCTCAGATTTAGAGAAGGGGTGGGAGTGAAGGGTCGAGACCCTCCCCCCATGAAAATTCATTTATATCAATAGTAAAATTACCAAAAATACACCTTGAACCCCAATGCTCTTACAGACATGTAAACGTTCTATCCCATTGCACTTCAATGTTAGGTAACATTATTTTGGGGGTAAATATTTAATTAATATCTATACTTTGTTTATCTCAATAGGAATTATACATCACAATATGCAGGTGTCCTGCACCACCTTAAAGCCAGCTGTTATTTACCTAATGAAATAGTGCAAGGGGTTTTGAAGAATAGGTCATAAAAATACATGTATGTTACAAATAACTGATCTTTGTCTGAAGTCACGTACACAACACAGGTCTGCAGGTCTCATTAGCGGGTACTAGTTTTTTCCAGCTCTTCGATTATATTGTTCATATGTATACATACATGTACATGTATGTGTTTTCCATATGCAGAAAAAGGATAAGTTAAGATCAGCTAAAGGAATTCATTATTGTGTTTTAATTGGATTATCATTATGATGTTGACCAATATAGGTAAGCATAATACATGTAGTAGCAGTAGCACATAATGAGATGCCAGCACACATAAGTTTTACTTTTACTTTCTAAATGTGATCTCCCTTTGACAGCATTGTCTGTATCATCATCTTTTAATATTTAAATAAGCTTATCGTTGTTACCTATCCTATCGCATTTGTAAAATTTCTGTCATTTTAATTGCAAAAGTTAATTTTTTTTATTTGTCAGACTTACACTATTTAGTTGACCCCATATTGACCTTGTATAAACAATTTCGTATTAGATTTGTGTATTAAATGTTAACAAGTGTAGACACTTATCATTTTTATATGAGTTATAATAGGAAGGAAGGAGTATTTCTTTCCTAATGTATTATAATGCATCAAATACAATGTAGGTCATGACCTGATGGGACTGTTCTGACCCCACGAAACAGGAAAATATGGTGTAAAGTACATTAATGACTCCCAGGTTATGTCTTTAACACAACACCCCCCGCCCTTTATGAAATAGGAAATGATGATACACTGTATATTTTGTTAACTTCTGAGATCCTCATCCCTAAACTATATAATGTATTCTTGCTCTTTGTGTCATTGCACGTCAAATTGTATATAGGTTATACCCCCTTGGAGACACTCTGACATTTTAGAACTAGAAATAATAAAGTATTTTATCGTATTCATATGTAGTGTTTAATCCATGTTGGTAATTTCTAGCCTAATGATGACACTGCTTTGCAATTGTTTCGGAGACTTTACAATTGCCCAAAATAGGCGAATACACATGCATATCAAAGTACCGAAGAACTGACGGGAGTTGATATTTATTTAAAATTCAATGATATGTTATTTTGCATGACAAGTGCAGGTAGTTTCTAATCTGTATTCAAATTACGCACATTTTTATAATGAATTTTCGGACTTTTTCGACACAAGAATGTTGATAAAATATTTAAAGATAGAATTAATTTAATTCAATCAAACTATGTATCAGTGATAGATATATTTCTGGGAAATTTGAGGATCCAAGCAATATTGAACTCTCGTCTCGTTCAACCAAACGCTCAGCTATCGCCATTAATCTCCGACAAGCAAGAGAGACTCTCTGCTTGTCGGAGATCTACGGAGACAGCCAAGCGTCGAATTGAACGAGACCATATTGAACTCTGGCGTAAGAATACATACGACTACACAAAATATCTAAATTGTTCGTACCATTTAAAATCTGGCTATTTTCAAGGTATTTATAAATAAGTTTCCTTGAAAAAAAAAGCTTTAGCGTACATTATTTCGAATTTATCAATTATTTTTAAAAACTAAGTCTTGTCAGCGGCGATGATTTGTACTTTGGTCCAAACACTGTTTCACGTTCGGTTTGTCAGAGTAACTGCATAGGAGAGTTGATTAAAATCAGCTTCCAATAACATTTTGTTTATAAATCTTAAAAATTAAACTAAGCAATTTTCAAAATAATAATGTGCATCAGGAGAGAAAAGGCAATCAAGAAATGATTTAAAAATTTGCTACTGTACACATGTGAGAATGTATTAAGAGGACTGAATGTTTAGAACCAGGTTAGATGGGGGGGGGGTGGAGTATAAACATTTATAATTTGAATCATTTATTGTTATTAATTTTAACTTGTCAATGTATATTACATGTAGTTATTGATCCCAAGGTAGAAATATGACCTCTGATCATATCTCAATAGATCATTTGTCAAGTATGCAAGGTGTAATGTAATTTTTTTTTAAGAATAACATTTTTTACCAGTTTAAAAAAATGTTTTTAGATACCCAAATTATATTTTGATTTTAATAGATCATTCGACAATTAAAGGGGGGGGGGGAGAACAGTGTATATTTGAGTTTGTTTGGGGGTGGGGGTTCCAAGTCATATATTTGACAATGTTTTAATGTAATTTAAAATAAAACTAAGCCAATTACTACAGTCATGAACATGAATAGTATAGAACAAAACACAAACTAATACATGTATAAATACATAGGAAGTATTACAAAACATAGATGATTGATATATATCTGGGTTCTTAAATTGAATCATATATCATGTACATATTATATCATTGTTTCTTTGTTCAAGGCATTTCAGATGGTAAGTAGGTAATGAACCCAAATGCCCTTCCTGAAATTATCAAATATCATAAAAACCATTGAGATCCCCACCTTAATCCAAAGATATTATTCCTCCTTGGGTCATGGCGCATCAGATCATTATGGCATGTAACTCATGACCCTAAGGGTTCAGGATTATCCTGACCCCCTTAGAATCAGAAATTGTCAATTATCTTTAGATTGTTGATGTTTGATGATCCTATCTCTATTTAATCTTAATTATTAAGTCTCCCAAATGAAATTTGGAGACTTATTGTTTTTGTACGGTTCTTAATACATATGTATTATTATTCTTCGTCTTCTTCTTTCCCGCTCTGAACTTGTTTCTCAGAGATGGCTAAACAGAATTGTACAAAACTCTAGGATATAATAGGCCTGCATATCAAGTTGTGCATCCTAGTTTGATTTTTCTCATTTTGGGTTAGACAACCACTTTCGAGAAGGGGGGGGGGGGGTTCAAAACGGTGTGGGGTCTAACATTGAACCTTGTAGGAAGAATAGTAGACTCTATTGTTAATGGTACAGTACAGCTCACGAGTATCCCGACAAAAACACCGACCACCGTGTTTGAAAGTCCACGCTGAGCGTGGAAGTGTCGGTACCTTTGATCTATTGTTCTCTGTTACGGCCACAGAACGAGAAAAAACACGGTGCGACACGGTGCAACGCGATGCAACACGGACAATAACACGGTGTAACACGCGGTATTTACCTGTGAAAAAAGGAGGATTTAGGAATAAAATTTATAAAGAATAAAATATTTATTGATGTATGTAAGAGAATCAAAGAAAAAGACAAAGAAATAGAAATAAATAAAATTTTTATGCGCGCAATTTTCAGTATGCAATATGCGATTGACACGGTTGATTTTTGAATATTAAAAATCGATATCGCCCACATAAAGGTTTGATCAATTAAAACACTAACACTTTCTTTTCCTTTTTGAAATTCAAATAAACGGTTCCATAAGTTTTTGTTTCAGTCCGTTTTTAAACGTAGTAGTAATCGTAGTTACTGTAGTTTGGCAGTTTCAATAGTGCATAGAACCATAACTGTGATCTTTTCTCACTTGTACTCTATTCAACGATAACAAATCTAACGGGTTGTTGAAAAGAAATGTACTTTCTCTAAATAATAGAATTATAGAGCTTTATATCTAATATATTTTCAAATTTTCTTTCTTTTATACATATGTGTGATGTACTTGTCCATGTAGTACCGCACGGTACATATTCATAGCGCTAAGAATCCGTTGATCGGTACTTGATAATTTTTTATTTAATCTTTATAGCAACTTGAGTTTAGAAATTATTTGTGTTCCAAGAAACTACTCAGTATTGCAATAATTACTGTTTGATTGTTTAATGATCGTCATATAAGAGAGAGAGAGAGAGAGAGAGAGAGAGAGAGAGAGAGAGAGAGAGAGAGAGAGAGAGAGAATACCAGTATGAGTTTAATTTAAGTACATTTTACTTGTAATTCAGTGTAATAAGTTAGATTTATAGTTTTCATTATATTGAACCCTTTTCCCTAAAATTGCGATAGAATATATGCAGCCAGGGTCCACGTGCTATTCCTGTCAATCAAATCAGCCCGCGAGATAGACCACGTGCTCCTTCCATGATATGGAAAAAATGTCGTTCTATGGTTTTTTTAAGTCCGCAAAATAGAAAAATGTTTAACAATGAAGTATTCAGTGTTTGAAATGTTTAGTTTTTTCATTCTTATACTGCATGCATGAGGGTTGGAATTCTACGTTGTAAAATCTCTCTCTCTCTCTCTCTCTCTCTCTCTCTCTCTCTCTCTCTCTCTCTCTCTCTCTCTCTCTCTCTGTGTGTGTGTGTGTGTGTACTTTTGTGCAATCATTTTAGAATTATAAGAGTTCTATTTGTATGAATTTAATTCATTTATTTTAGATCCATGGTTTTAATAACGATTTCAACACAATGACTAAAAGTTTGTAAAGTTCACGATGTAATAAGATTTTTCGTTAAAATTTCGACGCTATTTCACATCAATAAAGTTGTGTTTATTCTAAATGCTTGCAAAAAGTTACCGGTATTATTTCATTCATCTTTTTTAATCAATTTAGGGGTTTTTTTTGTACATACATGTATGTGTACCCGGTAAATAATTTCTTATCGCAAGTTAATACTTTGTGAAATTCCCCCATTTATAAAGTTGCTTAATTGTTCCCCGGATCCACGCGCCGATAGTCTTACGTGTAGTTGTTTGTGTACATATCTACAGACAATTTTTTTGTTTGTTAGAGATTAGGAAAAATCATTGAACTAACAAAGTAGAAGTAAGATATATTCAGACCATACACACGACGGGTTGTGATGAGTTACCAAACAGGTGTTCGCGGAAAGGTGTGAATAACGGCATCTCGAGTACACCTGTTCAGACGTCCAAATATACACACAGTTAGTTGTAAATTCCAATGACACCTAACAAGACAGACAATAACACCTGCTGTGTATAGAACCCAAGATGAAAGACAATGCTGTGTATCTGGTCAGCTTCCGTACATCGCACGAGTGATTTTTTTCATGTAAAATCACGTGCCCATTACGAGCTATACGGAAATAAAGTTGAAAATTATTTTATGAAATGCGGGTATATTTTTAATACATGTACAATGCTTGAATATAATTTAACAAGAGTTTTACATGTATTTATCTATAATCCATAATATTAAAGTGATTTTTGTTTATTTATTGCTACATAAATAGCCGTCCAAATTATTCGAGTCACCGGTAATATGGGGTTGTTCTTTACTACAGCACATCAACAGCACATGTTTTTAGAAAAACATGATCTGAAATGTTTTCATTTCTCATTTTTAATTGGTTTAAAGTAAGGCTGTAAATTAATTGATAAATCAGAAAGTGTTTACAGATAATAGAAATAAGACGTTTAAGCTCCCGACATTTTAATAGGATCGTCAGTTACAACATCACGTGTGTTTCGAAAAAAACAAGATGAATTAAATTGATTTGAATTTTGATTATATATTAATTGATTATTAAATATTTTTGGTGGATTTATTTCAATTTATTTAAGAACAAATGAATTAAAAGGTACCCATTTACGTCGAGTTTTCAGTCACAAAAAATTAACTTCACGTTGACAGCCTCGACAATTTTCTGGGTCCGTGCAACTAAAGTCGACATTCTTTTTTTTTTTTTTTAAAATAGGAAAAGAATATATATGTTTCATCCCTTTTTTAGCCATAATGTATTTATTTCTAAACATACGCTATTTCTATCAACGTCTCAGGTAACGATATCCACGGAGTAACACAGTGGCCACGGAGTTACACAGGCGGCCACGGTGCGACACAGTGCTTTTTCTTGAATTTTCCAATACACATACACGGTGTCACACCGTGTGCACGGTGCGACACAGGCCGTTTTCCACCGTGTTTTTTACACGGTGGGTGTCGGGATACTCGTGAGCTGTACTGTAACTTGAAAACGGACAAAGATAATAATATAGGGTTTTAATAATCATATATTGACTGTTACTGGCAATATTTAGGGTTTATTTGATCTGACCCCTGGGGGTCATCCCCATCCCCCAGGAATTTGAAATTACCATATATCCCAGAAACTGTTATAATCATGACCCCTAAATCATATATATTCATGGTTCTGATGTCAAGGAGCATCAAATGGTATGTAGGTCATGGACCCTGTGGGTGGTCCTGACCCCCTCGAACAGCAAGTCCCTTAATATCTTCAAAACAGTTGAGATCCCTACCCTTAAACTATGTATATTCTTGTTCCTTGTGTCAAAGGGTATCAAACAGTATGTATGTCGTGGGCCCCGGGGATGGTCGTGACCCCCGTTGAACAGGAAGTGCACGAATATCTCGAAAACGGTTGAGATCCCCACCCCTTAACCATATATATTCTTGATCCTTAATTAAAGGGCATCAAAAGGTATGTAGGTAATGGGCCTCAGGGTTAAATTTAATTTTTCAAAACCGTAATGCACATCTATAGAACAGTCCCTATCATATCCCAAGATATGATGTGTCTATCCATTAAATCATAAGAGGAGCTCTTGGATCTAAGTTTTTTTCATAGTGATAAACGTCAACTTTCTGCTACTATTTGACTCCCTGGATGAAATTTAAATTTTTACAACCTTACTGCACATCTTTAGGACAGTCCCTATCATATCCCAAGATATGATGTGTCTATCCATCAAATCATAAGAGGAGTTTTAGGATCTATGGGGTTTTTTTTAGTGATAAACGTCAATTTTCTGCTACTATTTGACTCCCTGGATGAAATTTAAATTTTTTAAACCTTATTGCACATCTATAGGCCTCAATTATATCCCAAGAGATGACGGTGCTATTTCAAAAGTTGTAAGAGGAGTTCTGGGAACCATACTTTTTTTTGCAAAAAAAACGTCATTTTTTGTTGCCCACTGATCCCCTTAATAAAAAAAAAATTCTGGAACCTGATCACACTTCAATATGACACCCCGAATAATATTCTAGAAGATCAATTGGCTACTGATAAAAAAATGACGTTTTTGAAACCATTTTTTTTGGGGTAAAAAAGTCATTTTTCAGCCATTAAATGACCCCCAGGACAAAATTGAAAATTCGGAATCCTTATTGCGCATCTATAGGTTACCCAAAAACATATTCCAAGAGATGATTTGTCTACTGTAGAAAATGTAGGAGTAGTTCGAGGAAGAAGTTTTTTTGTGAAAAAACGTCATTTTTTACCAATTATTTGACCCCCAGGACTAACAGAGAATGTTTAAAACCTTTTTCGAAACAACATGATACCCAAATCAAACTCCAAGAGTTCAGTTTGCTGGTTTATAAGATGTAAGAGCAGTTTGAGAAAATAAAACGTGACAGACGGACGAACGGACGGACGGAACAGGGTACCAACAATATACCCAAACTTTCTTAAGAAAGTGCAGGTATAATCATTCCTGACTGGATGTTTTCATAATGCAATCGCTAGAGAAAATTTTAGATATAATATAGCTTTACCAAACTCAACAGAATTGTTCTGATATATACTGTGGAATCATTAGAATTCGAGGTAGCTCAATTTTTGTGGTACTCATGGGTAGCCCTCACCCACTTATAACATCCGCACGAAAAATAATTTTTAAACATCTAATCTTCCTTCTGCAACTGAAAACCGACGCATCCTTGAAATGACATCCCCATGAATAAGCAAAAATCCCACAATCCACGAAAATTGGCCCAAGTGTTTCCATTAATTATTTCCTCATTCTGAATTAATATTGAAATCATCATAATACACGAACGCAGTTCACAATATTTCTAAGAAATGATGTATGAGGCGTTTCATACCTAAACATCATAAATTCTATAGAAAAAAATCTCCCTCACTCTCACTTATCCGGGGTTATTATAAGAGAATTATATAACAAGGATATCAAAATTCTATATTTACATTAAGTGTAAATTTCCTCCTTTGCATGCATTGGAAATATGTTACGTTCAATTTCCTGTGAATACACTTAGCTAATTCATGCGCCAGGAGCACAAATATAAACGTCATCACGCGTTTTGAGTATATTTTTAAATGTAAGATTATTGAAACGTTTAACTTACATGACCAATTAAATTTGTGCTAATGAAAAAAAATCGTATCTATTCGTCTATAAAAAGGATTTTTTTCACAAAGATTTACAGTCGCAGAAGTGATCTAAATAGCATGTTAATATTGCTGTTCCATGTATGTGTGACAATCCAGAAATTGTCGTTCTGCCTCTAACAGTTTTTCTAGTTAGTTTTTGTCCGCCAGGTGGCGTTGTTTGAAAAGGTTATATTTCGCGCGTTAAGTCAGTCGATGCTAAAGCTGCGCTACAGGAAGGTTGGAAAATAATTAGGTAACTGTCTTTAGAATTACAATTGTGTTTTGTTTTTTTGTTTTTTATTATATACGAAGTCTAGACGTGACTGAACAAGTCTTTCCTGACTTTGTGTATATATTTTTTTCTATTTAATTTATAAACAATAATTACCGTGCTGTAAGAGCCGGAGCTACGAAGAGCAGGAGCCACGAAGAGCCGGAGCCGCGCTGAAAGAGCCGGACACATAAGAGCCGTGCTATAAGAACCGGAGCCATAAGAGCCTAACCTGTATATTGGAGCCAGCGCATATATACCTGTACATACTTGATTCTACGACAGGCAGTCGATTTGTTTTTATAATCAGTATATGTATATATTGAATATTTAACTACTAGTCCTCAGAGAGATAACTGAGGGTACCTATCCGCTTTCATATTTTATATTCAATAGGGTTGCACGCTACATATGCTTCATATCCCTGAGCGTATATTTTGGCTTTATAGAATACATTACAAACTGATCATTGTCCTCTGTCGATCGTAATCGACCATTTCGTCACTCTGGTCACGTGTTTCCGTTGCTGACAATTGTTCGTCTTTATTGAATGAAAAGTTCAAGGGAAAAAGCGCGCGGATATTCTCCATATTGATTCATTTCAATAAAATATGTTTCATCCAAATTGCCATGTTTCTCGCTCATTCCTCGATGGCTGATTCTCAAATTTTTGTTGATTTTAACATACATGTAACTTATAAAGCATTATAGATATACAAATTTGAAAAATAAACTAAAACATGTTCAGCATAAATTATGACAATGCTTCTTAAAAATAAGATATCTAGATAGATATTTTTGCGTTTACTGTGTGCCACTAGAATATTTCCTGTTCTTTACGACGTTTGACGTCACAGTTTAAGACACACATTTGCAAACTAAATTGTGATAAGTTCTATTTCATTGTCAACCGTCATTTTTCATGTGTAACCCCTACCGAACCCCTACCTATCCAAAAAATCTGGATACTGTTCATTCATTTTGGTATAGTTACATCTTTGCAAATAGTATTTATTAGAAAGAATGCGGTGTGAAAAGTTAACCTTAATGCTTGTAATATACATTTCACTTTTTGTTTTAAGTGTAAAAGTCGCTCGTTCTATCATCCATATTTTTAATTTAGACCCGTTACCAACGCGCGCGCAAATCAAAAGATAGTGCTTCCAAAGACACAACTGGTGCATTGTCATGGCTTTATTCCTAGAATTCATGTGTTATGTGAACACGGTAGATTTATAATCCAACCCGCAATAGATAGTTTTCACTATTTTTGTTCAACGTACTATTTAATTTGCACATAGTGTTTGTTGCAGACTTCCTTGTTATATAAACTGATCGACTAAATGCGTTTTTGATAAACACATTATGCCACCCTGTGTATTTTCTGTTGGGGTCTTTTTCCAGTCAACAGATTGAGTATATGAAGTGAATCAAACTCCTCTTTGTGAAGATGTAGTTATTAAATGAGAACATCTTTTACGATCTCTCTCACATTTTCATTTTGTTTTTCTAGAGCCTATTCTCCTGATATATTAATTCCAGAGTTTGCTTGTTTCGTACACTGACTCTACAACACAATATGGTGATTTTTATATTTCTCTGCACATTGAGTGTTAACCCGGGTACAATGTGCCGAAGATTGTGCTAAAGGGGTATATGGAAGTCTATGCAGAGTATACCGTGCGTGGGATCTTTTTATTAAAATCAAAGTATGTCTAGATATGACTCAAGAGTTTATAAACAATGAAAAATGTAATTAAACAGCTAAAATGAAAATTTAAACAAGTCAAACTTTGTTTCTTTAAATACAAATTTATTTAAAAATAAAACACCTTAAATGATTCTGATATTGTAATAATAGATAAATACCCCTTTGGGAAATAATTTGTGAATAAAAAAAAATACACGCACAATTGTTTTTAATGAATTGTAAATGAGGACAAATATGGCCTTTAATTATAAGTACTCATACGCTAATGAACAGATATCTATTTATCATGAATCAATTTAGTTGTTTTTCACACTTGATTGAATTCTTATAATCTTTTTAAGTGTTATAACTTAATGTATTGCTAAGTTTATTTGATATTTGGTACTTTTATTTATTCTTTTTATTCTTTATTGAAACGAGGCTTTTTTCATTTGTTAAGGAACCAGATTTTATATACGATTACATGTGCGTTTATTTCACGATTAATCAAGCCGAAGAAGAAAGATATATTTTTCTTTCCCTCTTCTTAAAGAAAATGCGCCCTGTAAATTGTAACATTTGTTACATTGAAAAAGTACATGCATTTGTGAAAAAAAAGTGTTTTAACCCAACACTGTGTTAATACATTTTTTGAATTTTAACTCTTAAGATGATAAAAAAAAGTCAGCATTTTTAGCGATTATTTTTTTTCCAGCTATATATGGGTAAAAATCCTTATTCAATATGGATTTTAAAATCAATAATTCGATCTTTTAGAACAAGAAAGCAGTTCAATAAGATTACATTTGCTGGCAGTCTTAACTCTGTCATTGGGTTGTTTTGTAATTTGTTTCATGGTATGCCATACAGTCGGTTATATTTTTAGGTATATTTATTTATGTCAATCAGTTTTTGCATTTTGACTTGATATTATATCAAAAGTAGTCATTAGAATATTATGTAAACATATCTAAAATAGCATCTTCAAAATTGATTCGACCAAACTACAAGGACTTCTTATGTAATCCAACACGGAATATACATTGTTTTTAATTTTGTAAACCTTACATTCAGAATTTTGATCTTCAAATGTTTTTTTTTACGCTACATCATTGTTTACCAAATGTTGAGAATAACGGTTAATAACTATTTTACAGGCAATCATATCGATGGAACTCTTTTAAATATATCTTGACCTAGTTCATCGCAATTATGAAGGAATTTAAAACAATTTTAATGCCTTCTGTTTAAAGGATATCTACTGTTAATAATTATCATTAAAGCAATGCTAGTTGAACGAAAGATCTGTTTCTTATGACAATATCAACAGAGCCAAAACCTGTCAAAATAATCATATCGATTCGATAAATGAATCCTATCACTATGTTAAGACCTCCAACAAAGATGTTGATACATGTAAGTGTGTCTCAAAACTAGTTTTAAATTATAACTATGAAGATAAACACGAATAAATTAGAAGAATGAAAACTGCATTTTTAAAAGTCTCTACGTAACTGAACAATATTAAATCAGAAGGGTGTCTGATCCACAAATTTTAAACCGGTGTAAAATTTAAAAAAAAAAAAAAGAAATAAACAATTGCAAACACTAAACCATTCAAACATGATTTTGAAAAAAATTGTTTTTTTCGAAAGTACAGAAATAATGTAACAATTCATACTGTATGAATAATCAATGTCCTCGTTTCAGATTGCCATGTTATTACAATATCAATGATATTGTCGCTGACTTTGCTTCAATCCTTATATAGTATAAGAATTTAGAACTCTGATGCTCATAGTAAAAGAGGAAACAAAAATGACAAATATTTTACATACATATTTGCCACTTTATCTTTATGCTAATAGATAACTTACCCTTTTTGCAGAGAATGATATCAATCATGAGGCCCACTGGCCTTATTTGACACTTTTGTACAATAACAATTTTTAAGGACTAATAAAATTACATTTAAAAAATTATGTGATAATGTAAACAACAATGACGAAGGAGAGTATTATGCTCAAAAACAAGATTTATTTGGGTGATAACAGATAAAAAAAAAATGAAAACTATATTTTTGAAGTTGATTGCATTTAATGATCGGAGGATTACGAATTGTGACCAGACCGTTGAACAGATATGAGTAACAACATGACAGGTATTTCTTCAAATATTTTAGGGTTATTTTAAATTTCTTTAAATCTAAACTGATAAATGTTGTCAGCATCATTAATGATTGTATGAAGTTTTCAGTCATGTATTTGATTAAGCATGAACTTTTTTTATATATATCTTCTACATTAAACATTGCAGTAGAGGTGTTTTAAGTTATTTGAAAATCTGAGGATTATATGTTCTCACTGTCTTTTAATATACAAAACTGTTTTATATTTGTTTTATGTATACAGATAAAATTTGTCAAGTAGTGATTGATGGTCTTCATTTTGTGCGGGTAATTATTCTTCTTTTCTTTACACCCCATCTCTTACTAGATGTATTTACTCAGTTTGCGTACATGATATCTAGATATAAAGAAGAACAATAATGCATGGTACTATGTAAACAGTTGAAACCCCTCCTCACATAAACGCAGACAAGATTCCTTAACCCCAGTGGAGTGAATTTCACATTTGTTTTGTGAAAATCCTCTTTGATCACCCTAATAATGCATCTAGCTTACCAGATTCATGTCAAAATATTTTCTTAAAAGTTTGTGTATATGCACTATGTGAACCATGATGAACCCCAAAATTCTTCAAACCACTTATACAAGTAACATGACACAGACAGCATCGATTTTAACGTTATGACGTTAGCATAGAAACTCATTTTTACCATGTACTTAGGAAAATATTACATTAAGTCACACTCAACAGTAAATCACGGTTAATACAAAGTGCCAGAGACGGGTATTTTGCTTCGTTATAACCGAAATTGTTATATCCGTGAAGTTTACAACGTGTTATGTAGTCACAGGGAATGAACCTCACTTCGCTGTAAGCGTAAATACATTATAAACGTGTTCGCTATAACCGTGTTTTACTGTAAATGGAGAGTCAGTCTCCCTCTCCTATACCTACCGAATATTTAATTTAACAAATCTAAAGAGAGAAATTTTGTTTATCATATGTATAAGCTAAGATGTTTGTTTACAAGATGCCACGAAGCACGTAAGACTTTTTTTTTAATATGATTCATGTTCACTTAATGGCGAACATACGATTAGTTTTGTATATTTTATCTATAAATGATAGCTAATATCACGCTTCTTTCATATAATTCAACATTGTTTGTAACTAGAGATGTCAATTTTACTCGGTTGGCTTAGTCGATTAATCGGATCCTTTAGTCGAGCGATGGTCGAGTACTCCCTGATTTATATGAAACTGTGTGTCCTTTTCAATTTGAATAATTCTACTGTCACATACACCGTATGTTAAACTATATACATTTTAAAACTAATGAAAATACGCACTAGATGCATTCGATTTCAAATTAAAAAAAAAGTATTTTATCTAAATATTAGTTTGTTTTATGTCCAAGCATTTCTTTTTTCTTGTGACGCTTACACATAATTAAGCTCCATATCATCTTAGGCAATCAAATGCTACCTATTGCATGTAACATCATTTTCCCGTGGGTGAACCGCCCCGTGCTGTGCCAAATCAACAACTAAAGTTAATGATTAAAAAGCAAACGCCTTGAGATGTGATATTTTTTTTATTAATATAAATATGTAATCCCATAACAAACCGATTAGAAGAACCACAAATTGATGTCTTCAGTACATGTTTGCATAAGTAATTCTATTCAAAACAATAATTTGATATACAAATTCAAAGGAGATCAATTTGTACGTGCAGCCGCTAAAAATATACCAGGGACACCCTTTCGATGGAAAACAGAGTGTAACATGATCAAAAATGCCGAGAAAAGAAAAATCTTATTTTCATTTAAAGCCCAAAAACTGCCGTATCAAAAAATGTTATGAATTTATTTCTTCACTTCATAACGAGTAATCGACTAAGAAAATCTAAGTCGATGATCGGCGTGACCGAGCGATAGTCGAGTACTCGAGTACTCGTTGACATTCCTACTTGTAACATATAAGTAATTACATTTGCATTTCAAAAACTGATTTATTTAAATTTAATTTGCATTGAAAGATTTCTTTTGGAAATTTCTTTTTTGTCAATATTTCATTGAGAACATTGTCATAATGAAGAGAACAAATTGCAACGTTATTGAAACATCTTATTACCATATTTACGAGATGTTTGTAATTTTTAGAGAAAGGAAATTTTAAACGCACTTTACAAAGAAATAAATATTTTCGTTTAAACTAGCTCTCATCAGGCATGCTACAGCATTATCGTAATCGCTTTCCTTTGATACACTGAATTCAAGGTAAATCAGAGGAAGATAGAGGTCCCCCTTCAATAGAGAATATTTATCAAAAAAGAGACAAAACGAAAATAAGCAAAATTAGGAATCTCTGGTTTTTGTGAATTTGAGACAATTATTTGGAGACCGCTATCTATCTTTTTTTCTTACTATGGCAAGATATTATGTAGCGGCCGCTACATATAATGTGGCGGCCGCCAGAAAAGTATTTGGTAACCGCTAGAAAATGTCTTGTGTTTGCCAAATATTTATCTGGATGCCGCCTAATATTTATATAGTATCCGTCATGTAATTACAAATGAAATTAATGAGTTTTAGTATATTTGCCGAATTTATAACCGGTGAAATTTAAATTTGCGGTTTAAATTTAAAAGGTAACGGTATTAAGCATGCAATTAAATTACAAATGTTGTGGATGGACAACGCTAAGTATTATTCATTCTAAAATCAGCTAATGGAAATGATGATGCATTTTGTTATTTTAATTATTTGTACACAGGAAGTGTGTTTCCAATTTGCCTTTTGATGTTAATGTGTATCAATGACCAAATCCAACTAGATTTTCTGTTTTTCTTAAAACTATGCATTTGCTGTTGAGAGCGCTTCTTCTAACTGTGATAGGAAATGTTTCAACTGGGCCAGAGTCAGGAGTCTGTTCTAATGTTTCCTATGGGTTGGTATATTGTATATTAATAGAACATTATCCATCTAAAAACGCATCAAATACTTTATTTTACATTTTGTAACATTACCTGAATGTATTTCATATAGGGATCCTTTGACGTGCTGTATAAATCATCGAATTGTTGATAGCTCTTGCGAAGGTAATGCACGAAGTACTTTATTCACTGTAAAATAGTATCACTTTGTAAAAAGCTATCATTTTTAAGTAATTGAAATCATGCACTTTGACAAGAATGCCCTCCTGGTAGTTTTGGAATAGACTGTCTGGACAAATGCCCTCCACAATTCTATGGAAGATTCTGCAGAGAGAAGTGTTCGTGTGATCTGTGTGATAAAATTACTGGATGTTTGAAAGTTAAAAGTGAGTAAAATGATTGCTTGAAACAGGTTTTGAACTGATTTTGTTGTTAGCCTAGATACATGTATTAGCAAAAAACGCCCCAATTTTCGTTCAGAAGCATACACATCGATTTAATCATAACAAAGTGTAGGAGAGGCACTAAATTTTTAAGAATTAATCCCTATATTTTATTTAAAATGTACTAAATTTTATATTTGTGTTTACGTGTGTATGCCTGTATTTAAAAGCATTCATGATTCTGTATACAATGATAATAGTATAACAAAATGTCATTTTTAATCAAAATTAATTGTAACTTCCTTTTGTGAATACTGGTGACTTTGTTGTGAATGTGATCAAAATTTCTAAATAAATAATAGATGTACCTCTCAGCTCAATCTAATATATACTGAAATCGAAGCAAAATTATTGAGGAAATTATTTACATAAATTAAAATAGATTAAGCGGCAATTTACTCCAACATTTGACTACTTCAAATTAAGTTCGTACTGTGTTACATAAATGGATAAAAAGCAATAGCTCATTTTAACTTTGACTAATTATTCATGTAAATATATTGCAAAATGTTAAAAGCAAATTAGAAAATTAAATTCAATATGATATTTACAAAACTCTTCATTTCATGTTTTGAGAGTGTTTTTATTTATCATATATTAACGTTTACATTTAAAAAGTTAACTTAGTAAATTCAATCTGTAATAAAGCAAATTAGTAGTAAACAACTTATTTCACACATCTTTTTTTGGCAAATGTTAAACTTAAAAAGATAATTATCTGTTTTAATCATATAAGTAAACATGTTTGCATTACATGAAGCTTTATGTTAAAAAGATTTTATTAAATACAAATCTTTTTATATACATTTTTTGTCTTTTTAAAAATCCTCGTTTAACCTTCACTTAAACATTGTTTGAATACGTCAGCCCAAATAAATGTGTTGAGAGAACTTATATATAACTTTTTTAAAAAAAAAAATTGATATGATGGATGATATTTGTCTGACGCAGTTGATGATGTATGTAATGATTGTTTCAACGAACAATTTGCAAAAAGTAACGATTAGTATGTAGTAAGTATTAGCAACTGATATTGCGTTTGTACACTCTGCTTTAAAAGGGCTAAGGTGCGAGTGCCCATTCTTGCAGAAAAATACACAGATTTCCTCTGTTACTCTCTTCATGTAAGCTGTCATGTTAAAATGTTTAGGCAAATCTCTGCACTGTTCATTTAATTAATTTGAGATTAATTTTTATTTTATTCTCATCAATACCGACTTACTTCTAGCTAAAAATAAACCATGTCCATGACCTTCAATTTAAAGGGAGTTCGAGTACCTATAAATGCCGCTCATATATTTTCGTTATTTTCCAATAATAAATCAGTAAAAAGGTCAAAATTTTAAAACAATTTAACAATATAAGATAAAATGTAAGAATATAATTTTAAACTTTATTTTATTGAGTACAGAGACAGTACCGCATTGATTTTTACATGTAAACAAAATTCAGTGTTATATAAGTATGTAGTTTTTTTAAAATTTAGTGTATTTAGGTATATAATTTATGTTCTTAGCTTTTTATGCTAATAGCTTTTTATATGTACAGCGTTATAAAGTAATACAATATAAATCATATATGGCGCTTTATAAATTTTGTATAATAATAATAATGATAATATAATATAAAAAATTATATCATAAACACGATTCAATCATATTATAAGAAATATTCTCTTCGATGTCCCTGTGGCCACATGCACACAAACGAGGAACATGTGCTTCACATGTCTCGGGACAAATTATTAAAAATTGAAGAAATGCATTGTTTATTCTTATGTAACATACGTCTTAGTGTGTCCAGTAAAAGAAATAATGTGTGTGAAAGTTATTAGCAACGCCTCTGATTTACACCGCAGGTGCATGTAGATAAATTTTTGATCCGCCTCAGGTTGTAAACAAAATGGCGTCTTGCAAGCAAGCAGACGTTCGGTTTTCTTTCTTAAATACGATATCTTGCTTATTGTTGTCAAATGTCATAACACATAGGTAAATATTTTTCGAATTAGGACCTTTACAAAAAATGCTCTGTCATCAAAGTGGATTTCAAGTCAAACATTCAGTGGCATGTGTCATCGCAAAGATACAGGTGAGATACGTTTTCAGGCTTACCTTTGTTAAGGTGAGTTCGGAGATGTTTGAAGTATTTTTTTTTCATTCCCAACTCTTATAGTGTCTTAAACATTTTATTATTTATTTATTTTGGTTTGTAGCTAAAAACGAGGAAATCTTGCTGTTTTTATAACAATCGGCAATAATGGTTATTCGGTAAAATTGGGTCCTTGCATGTTGCCAGTACAAAAAAAACTATCTTAAAGCGTGATATAATATTTGATGAGTTACAAAATAAATTAGAAGTTTATTTTCCTAAACGCATAGAATTAATACCACTATTAAAATACTTCTCCACTCACACAGAACACGAAAGGGTCGTACATATTTTTTTTTAATTTGCAAATTATATTTTTAATTTTAATTATTGGCGCTACAATACAAAATGCACAACGTTTGTTTTTGTCAATTGTTACGTAAAAGTTTCAACTGACGTCGATATTGACAGTGTCGTCGTTTGTTGGTTTTGCAATTTGTCTCATTTTATGCCTTGCCGTCTTCTGCATACGCCGGTTAATTCAGTAACATGTTTTTCCTTTTTTTTTTAATTTTATAAAATATTAAAAAACATGCAATGAATTCACTAATATTTATATTTTATCTGAGTAGATGGACAAAGTCTACAAATGCTGTTATTCAAAAACCATATCTACATTTAATGTAACAAAGGTAATTAAAAGCAGCATTTTTTACTATCGATAATCTGATGCAAGTGATTTTAGCTTGAAAAAACGAGTATTTTCTAATATTAAAAGACGTTTTCAAAACTTACAGTTTTTATAGAATAAATCATAGTAAATTTCAATTGAGATTTACAATGGAAAATAAACTGAAATACTCTTACTGACAATTTCTTAGAATAAAAGATTTACCAAATTCTTTTAAGATATACGCTACTCTTAAAAATGGAAAAGACACATTGTTATTCATAGAAGGTCATAATGTAAAGTAATTTAAATTAAAGTGCGTATAGCTTCTATTAGAATATAGATAGTAATCTCAAAATCATAATGACACTCAAAACTTTTCTCTTGTTAACCATATAACTACAGAATATATACTTTAATATTTCAGAAGATGAAATGTCCTATACAATGTATAGTATACATACTGGTACCTTATTAATAAGATTCGGTGGCTGTTTGCGGTATTATACTTACACCTATTGACAATTTTGTTCACTGTTTCTTTAAGAATCAGTTTTTTCCTATAAAACAACTACCATAAAAATAACAATTTACAGTTTCAATCAGTTTGTAACTTTACATATGTACGAGGGTTGTCCCAAAATAGCGTGGACAAGTGGCGTTATTCAGTAAATCGATGACAAAGGAAGATAAAAAAAAATTTCCACGTAGGGTTCAAGATATTTGCATTCAAATAATATTTTAAAATCAAATATTGTTTGAGATTAAATTAGTGAAATGAAAGCATGTTAGATCAGCAATTCGACATGCTGTGCAGTGTCAAAAAAAGTCAAAATCAACATAATGAAATGAAATTTGCGAGGAAAAGTACTTTTTGAATGAAAAAATTCAAATAAAACATACATTGATATTTGATAATAATTCTATTTGTTACTCAGAAAAATGTTTTGGCAAACAAACTTTTAAATACTATATAGCGCGTTTTGTGACAAGTTGAAAAGTTAACTCGTAATAAAATGACGATGTCAGCGTTTAAGGCGGCGCAGCAGTAACTGATACAATTTTGTAAAAACTATGAAATAAATCTAAGCGGCTTTGGAAGTAAATGAAATTAACAAAATCGATTAGAAATGCGTTTTGTGAATAAGTAGTTAAACAACATTGAAAATATTTGAACAAGAATGATGACAATAAGTGAAAAAAAGAAACCCCGAACGATATCAATGGACATCAAAATGCAGAACGACACATTTCGGTAGGACGGACGTTAGACAACAAGTAATACAGGACAAGTTTGAAGCCGATATATCATTTGTACTTAGAAAATATATCAAAAAACAAAACAAAACTATACCATAGAAATATATGTTGAATGTGCACTCAGGATACATGTTTAAAGATGATATTTTTTAAAGACATTTTCGGAAATAAAACGTACATTTTATCGTAAAACGATGTGGAGGGTTTAGCAACAACGTAAAACTGGAGATTTTCAACGTCGCACATTGCGCCGCCTGACAAAACTTGTTGTTAATAATTATTTATTTTCGCGAGAAATAAATAAAGAACAGATTTAAATTTTTCAGTATTGTTTACCAAAGGGTCATTGAAGAAAACATAGAAGTTTAATGAAATTGCAGTGAACAAATTATAAATTATGTGTCCTGTCTACATTATTTTGGAACAACCCTCGTATGCATTCCATTATTTTAGGAATCTATCATCAAACGCGTTGTTAAGCAGTGTTCATTTCAGCAAGTGAGATAATTTCTTCAAATACCCACCATTATTGGTGTATATATTGTTATAATGTGACTTACTTTTTTTTTTATTTTGAAGGTGCCTATGCGTATATTTTCCCAAGATTGATATTAACGCCACTACTTTAGGAATAGACTTCACTGTGTGACTAATGCCGGGCGTCCAATATAGTTGAAGTATATGTGAACTCACTATAACTGCTTGTTGTCTCTTCTGTCCAATATACTGATCGACTCATATCTGCGTTACAGGAAATGAAGTTTATCAGATCTTAATCAAATCATAATTTTTGTTTATTATCGTGTACTCTTATAAACTGAAAAGTCCGAATGGAAACAGGTGCATGCTTCTTACACCAGAAATTGTTAAACAAACATTGGCCAAACGGCTAGTTACGTGAACTTGTTTGATGCAAGGAACATGGTCAGAGTGGAGAACTATTCTAATACATGGAAATACACTTGAATGAATTAAAACAACTGAACATTTTTCATATCTCTTACAGATTTTAATTTCGATATACTAGTTCTTGGAGAGAAAAAAAACAAATACCGGTAGTTTTAGATTGGTCGACTATAATGTATTGTTTTGAGAATAAGCCGTGGTTTTGTTCTCATCACTTACTTACACAGAACATGCAATGTATTTACTTTAGGTGTGTGTGTTTTGACAAAAAATACTTGGAATGCTCATTTGACAATTCATTTTTTAACGTTCTATAAAAGTTATCAACATAGTTCATTTATTTAAATGTTAAATGAATTTCTACTTTTGATGTTTAAATTGCTTTATTAGCGTATTTAACATGTTATCTAAAATGTCAATTTTACATATCATTAAATAGTTTAGAATTCAAAATTCTGAAACTCTTTGTAGTATATAAACGAAGTCTCGTTTACTATTGTTTTACCTCTATATATTTACCAGTAAAAGTACTTTTATTCAGATTTTGTTTCCTTGCTTGAATACAAAAACTATCTATACTATTGTGTGTCATATTTAAATTTATTTTAATGCGTATACATGTATTTTCTAACGAGCATTCAATTGGTAAACAAACACATGATCTGATTCGGTTTACATACATGTAACAAGAAGTAATATCTGGCTTAAGACTAGACTCTTACGATTGATATTAAAACTTTGATTGATTTGAAAAAAAATAATTCAATGAAAAACTATTAATTATGAAAAATGAAAACATAAAACATACAATTGTTAAGCCCAAATCATAACTTTCCTTCGATGACAAGACATCATTCAATTCTATCTTTTATGCATGTTAATACATATGGTAACATTTAGTTGTACTAGATCTTAAGAATGTCCTTTCTATCACTCTTTTCTTCATTTTTCATTAGAATTTGTAGTTTTTAGGAAACAATCATAGGAGAGAGTGTACATCCGTTATTGGAATAGTCTTCAACTTCAACCACCACGAAACTCTTTTTAATGGTTCTGAAGGGTAAATTGGTACATTTTTGTTCGTTCAGTGTGTGTAACTGGAATATTTTCTTTATTTTTGACCGCTTTTTGTCACAAATTAAGTCACATATTTTCAAAGTAAATTGTGAGTGTTTCCCCTACTTCTGTCAACCGTCGTTTCATGTGTTTGAAAACATAATTTACATGTAACCTACACCCCAACTCAACAAAAATTGTACAAACCCTTGTCTTTGGTATGTCAACACCATTCCAAATGATATTGTATAGAAAAAAATTGCATAGCTGAACTTCATAATTTGAATTTATATTTTACTTTTTATTTTAAATGTAAAATAAAAATCGTACCAATTCCTTGTCAAGACTCCAAAGGATTCAAAACACAGCTGCTAGGATTATTACGCGTTCTAGGGAAAATGACAACATAACACCAGTGCTAGTCAAGTTATACTGACTCCCAATCAAACAGTGAATTCAATACAAGCTAATCCTACAGACTTTCAAAGCTTTACATAGAACATCGCCATTGTATATAAAAGAACTCGTCCATGTCTACAAGCCTAATAGGTTCAAAGTGTTATATATAACGCTTTATAAATATTGTATAATAATAATTACAATTATAGAAATGATAATAATGATAATAATTATTATAATAAAAATTTTCAAATATATGTATCTTTAAATAGATATACAAAATCTTTAAATGATAATGATAATAATTTTTTTCACATATGTATCTTGTATCTTTGAATAGCAACTGATAAATCTGTGGTAATGAACGAAAATGGTAAAAAAAAAATGTAAGTTAACTAATTTTGATACCTTGTTCCAGAAACCTAGTCACAATTCGTTGCTGATGTCAAAGAAAATTGATTCATACCGTATCATTTTGATAAGGTCGCTGCAGCACGATGGGTTTTTTCTTCAACTACCTCAAAGTACATACTATAAATTCAAGGACTGTTCTTTAATATAACTCTATGTTATAAAAAATCATTCCTTTTAAAACTTACATGTACCTGTGCTTACTTATTGCATGAAGAAATGTTTAATAATAATAGTTAATGGGAAGGAAAGTAAAAAACATATTTTGCTTATATCTAAATTATTAAAAGGGTCTAAATCATCACATGTGGTCATGTTGTTTTGAAAATATTTACATAATTTGGTAAATATATTTTCCTATATGAACCTATAGAATAGCAAAAACGTTCAATTCTGTATGAACGTTTTAGAGACGTCATAATGATAACCGCATGCGATTATCGCTTGACTGTTGCAATATTGTAAAGGTATAAAACCATTATATTAATGATTCTGAATGGTTTGTCATTATCAAACATAAATATAAATTCATGAAATTTGGGTTTTTGAAATAGCATTCAATGATAACAAATCTATTTTTTTAATTACTCTTTTACATCAAAAAGGATTTTTTAACAATTATACTTGATGCATATCTTAAAACTTATGCTAACGAGGTTCATGGTTGTACGATTCAATTATTTATAATTTAATTGCAAACAGTCCACTTTGCAAACAGTTAAAAAATAGTTCCGTCTTCATATTAATATAAATAAACTAAAACATTCTGCATAAATAAGTATGTTTACAGGCATGAAACATGTATGAGTTACACATATTTTTAATCATCACAGCTGTGTTTATCATTCATACATCAACGGGGATGAATGGGGTATGTGTAAACGTGTCAAACAGGTAAGTTAATATTGTGGTGCTTATTTCAAAGATTAAACATCGTTTAACTTCCATACCTCTAAAAAGGCAACTTTTTTAACGTCAAAATTTCATTATAAGCCCCTTGGAATGCTGTCCAAACTATCAAGTCGTTGGGAACTCTTGTGAAGGTAATTTGTTTTTGTAATAAATTTATCAGCTATTTCTAATTCATAATCTAAAAATCACAATATAAATTGTTTTGCATTGTTTTTTTTGTCAAGAATGTTGGCCGGGAACTCATGGGTTTGAATGTAAGGACCACTGTCCTCCTAATTATTACGGCAAATTATGTTTAGAGAAATGTGGCTGTGAACCATGTGACAAAGTCATAGGATGCCTAAATGTAATGGGCAAGTACATGTGTACTTATACAATGCGATTACAGAAATGCAAACATGAAGAGCTAGGTGAAGTTTCAGTTATATTTTGCCATGTTTTATAGTATATTTTACGCATCTCAAACAAATTAAAAACTGACATTTATTGACATAAGAATACCTTCAAATTAAATATCTTGATGATATATATGATGAGATTTTCGGAAGGATAGTTTTGCGTAATAAATAGTACATTGTTGCGTATTTTCATAAAACTGAGCAGAAGACGCCAATTCTAAAAGAGTGTCTTGAATTTAAAATTTTGTCCGCATCAATCGCATATCATGTGATATCATATCAAATATATTATAATTTTGTAGGCTGCTTTTTCTCTTTAAAAAAACTGGTAGACAAATGTCCCATTTTTCATCATTATCTTCTTTTATGACGAAAGATAGCATAATGTAAAGGCCATATTTTCTTTTAAAATAAAAATGCATAAATTGACAATTTATACACATATTTCAAGAAAGTTTATTTTTATGAGATTAAAACAAATTTTGAATTTTAGGACGTATGCCGACAGAAACTTTACCTTCTTCCTTATCCGATTGAAAGGCCACTCAATGATGAATAATTGTTTGATAATTTAATTACGCCACAAACTCCCATTCTGTCAGATATTAAACAGCTCAAGGTAGTTTGTGTTAACAAATAGACATACTAAGACTGACAACATTTTGTATGAAATCCTATATAGCATTGCGACATGAAATAGGTATAACCAAATTTGAATTTGCCAGACATTCGTCATTCATATGCAAACAACGGCGCGTTTCTATAGGAAACAGATGTTTATACTAAATATAAGATACTTGATTGTAATTTATGATTTGTTGTTCATAAATTTATCTGATCGTTCGATTTCTTCATAATGATAATGCACGTAGAAAAAAATAATCTGCAAAATTGACGAATTCAAGATTTATGTAGTTTTTCTCTTCTGTAGCATTTCTGGGTGTTTGTATTAACCGCAATTATGTGCAGCTGTCGTATAAGTCAATCAATCTTACAGTAAGTAGAAATTTATTGGAAAGCTAAAGATAGCTTTGCCTGGGGTGCAAGACATTAAGAAATTTACAGAACACGGTTGATAAAAAGATTGCATCACAGTGTGATTTAACTTCCATGGCAGTACGGCACCACATATAAAATTATTTTAAGAACGTTTTCATCGGCATATTTTTCAAATGAAACGGCATGAAAAGGAATTTACAAGTTATATGAATCTGTTAATAATATGTCAAGGTAAGTGGTGGAAGATGCATAAAAAGCACACATTGTGATTTCTTTTTCTTTACATTGTGAAATTATAAACAAGCACTGAATTAAATAAACGCATGTTTTCTGACAATATGTTATTTGTCAGTTAAGTAAAATGAAGGGGGTGATTTTTAAATGTCTCATTTCATACGCCTTGATAAGAGAAAGGTGAAATTCGTGTGTGGTTTTGTTTTTTGGGTGTTTTTTTTACATAATTAATCGAATAAATTTTTTAGAATTAATGAGATTAAATCCTATGATACATGATATATAGTTGTGACATAACAAATACAGGGAAGTAAGATCTAATTTCATCTAGATTCTTATTTAGAATAGTCGAAGTGTTAGTTTTAAAGGGGCATGGTCACGATTTTGGTCAAAAATTATTTTCCCGATTTTAATGTTTACAATGCTTCAGTAAGGCATTTTTAATAGGCAACCAAAGTTTAAGTTTTATTCGTTGAGTTATAAGTGAGTTACAAAGCTTACAATTCTTTGCTATGTAAACAAAGCATTTGTTTACATTTTGAACGTTGAAGTGAAAATTCCAGTTTTAGACCGAAATGAATGTGGTAAACGTTAAGATATGTTTGTTAATGCTTAAAATGAATAATATGAGAGAAAAATCAGCTTGGAAAAAAACTTGAACTTATGTAAACAATAACAGGGCACGAGCCTTGTTTACATGACAAAGAATTGTGAGTCCTGTATCTTGCTTATAACTTCACTACTGGCTCTTCAATTTCATTTGGTCATTGGAAATGCATTCCTAAACCATTGTAAATAATAAAAACAGGAAAATAGAATTTAACCAAAATCGTTACCATGTCCCTTTAAAAGATTAAACAGAACTAACCGGTGTTTATCAGAAAATAAGACAGTACGGAGGACGACGAAAGTCCGACAAAATCTGCATGATGGCTGACTTTGAGAGTCTTGGCATCTTGTATTGTAATCTGTTTCTTATTCTGTTTACGAACCCTCTGTATACTAGAGTACATGTAAATGTCATCTTTTGCTAGATTTGAAAATGCAATAATATTCCTGCTTCAAAAAATTATTTGGCTCATGCATTTTGTTTGCAGACGGATACGGACTACAACCGTACCGATTTGGCCAAATAAGATAGTAAAATGTTTCTAGTAATCAGTTTATAAGATTTATTTTTTTCAAAATGTGGAGAATAATTAGCAGCCATTCTCTATTTTATATATTCAAAAACAAAAGGTTTCATTACAAAATAGATGTATTGCATCGTAAACGTTATTTTTTCGTGCTTTGTTAAAATTAATTCTTACTAGCAGAGTCAAAGGAAAAATTCGAGAGGACCCGAAGGAAACAAAAATCGATCAAGAAAAAAGCGTGTCCAAAGCGTGTGAAAAGCGAGCAAATCGTTTCGTGCGAGAATCGTTTCGTGTAAACCGTTCAGCGTTTCGTGTGAACCGTTTAGCGAGCGTGCAGCGAGCGTATGGTGTAGTAGTACGTTTCAGGGTCTGTATTAACCAGACACAAATTCTGCACAGACAGACTGATTGACAAGATGTTTCCTATAACCCTCCCTCCCCCCCCCCAAAAAAAAAAAACTTGTTGGGGGGGGGGATTAAATATTATCGGGGTTCATCAAAGTATCACTGGGGCTTACCTTACTACTGGTATCATTACAGCCAAGATACGGTATCATTAGTTAGATAATGTTTATCAGGGTCTGGTTGGGATTAAATTGTTCATTAAGTACAGGTATATTCTTGTATCAATGAGATTTATTTCTGTATCATTTGGAAAATTAAAATTCATTGGGGAATGAATCATTGCACAGAGCTCATTTCAGTTCATTGTGGATCATTGAGGGTATCAAAGAAATTTGGTTGGAATATCAATGGGTTCAATGGGAAATCAATCGTTGAAAAAACGCTGCGTAGTTGAAATTTCATTCATGTGTGTAAATTGTTGGTACATAAAATTCATTAAGTGTATCAATAATGAACATACTTGATATCATTGGGGTCTTTCAATGTTCGTTGGGGTATCATTGGGGTTAATTGGGGTACATTGGGGTAAGAGACGCACCCGGCATATTCAGTTGAAAACATTGTTAAAACAAAGAACCATGAGCAAAAAAATGCAATCCATTTTTATTAAAAAAAAAAAAAAAGTATCACAAAGTTTTATTCCGGGCACTGGGTGAAGTCAAAAAGGGAAACACTAGAGATAAAAAAAAATAAGATAAAGCCTTACTATACCGACAGAATTGTTTATATACGAGGGCTGTTCGGAAATTATTGAGTCATTTACTTTTATTTCCTTGGGGAAAAGATAAAGCTCTGAAATTTCACCAAAACGTTCAAATGGTTAGAATTGATCAGTGTGAAAAGGTTCTTGTCCATGGCATAACTAGACTATTAGTGGTATATTGACCAACAAGCCTTCGTCCAGGGACCCGGATCAACCGGAAACTTATCGAAACGTCATTTTAACGCTTTTCATTGGTAATATGTTTTAAAAACACCTTACAAACAAACAGAATTTAAAATTCAATCTTCAGTTCTCATCGTTTGTATACATTGTAAGATGGCAACATTTGCATATTCTCTTCATTCTTGATTTTTGTGAAAAATAAATCGAATTATTTCTAATTGAATGTCGTGAAATGTCACCTACCGTTATTTTGTGTACATATTTTAGAACTGTTGACATTAGCAAGTGTGTAAAAAGTATTTGATTTTAGTCCATTTGTCTTAACCCCAGTTAAACAATCAGTGAAAAAAGAACGATAAACTAAAGTCCTTGTCATCGTATAATTTTTGTTTAAGCAATAGGCTGGCCTTGTAAGGTCATTATTCGAGATTTCCACTAATTTGTATTCGCAGCGCCGCCTTGACGCAAAAATCAATATACCGTCGTTGTCGTATTTCTATTGCTTGGTCAATATATCTTTACCATATCCATATTTCAACTGGAACACTAGTTAAACTTTACTAAAAGTTAATCACAAAAAATAGCAAGTTAAACATATACATTGTATGATTTGATCTCTTTTATCATAAACTATAAGTTACCGAACACTTAAAAAGAAGATGTTTCAGTTTAAACTGAAAATTTTATTTTATCTTAGTTTATGCCTGCTTGCGCCGGGTACCCCGTCCACCGATTTCTTTATCTAACGTTGTAAACAAAATATATATTTTTTTAATTTACTTTGTTTAATTATTTGTTGGGGTTTCTTGAATGTTTATTCCAATTTTTACCCTAATTAGTTACTTAGAAAGGGAAATATTCATGTTTTCTGAATAATTTCCGAACAACCCTCGTATATACTTCACGCATTACTTCCTTATTGTGAATTGATATTGATATGATAATCAGGAATGTCTCTATTAAATGACATATGTTACATGCATAACATTAATTATTCACTGCTTATGAGAACATCAAGTGTTTTTTAAGTAAGTCCCTTAATGCTTTTTATGGAAATTGTGTAAGATAAATACATGCACATGTACATGTATGTGCACAAAGTTAATGAATATGGGAAGAAAACGTTACCATGACTGACTTGTAATATATAAATTTCTCAAAGATCAAATTGGTGAAAAACGTGACTAATTAATGTGCATTAGTATAACAGCTCCAATTTTTACAATGAATAAAAGCATCGTTCTGCACTATATATGAATCATTGAAATATTCCCATTTTCAAATCTACTTGTAATTTTCACATTTTGTGGACATTCGTCTATTAAATCGTGATATATCTCAAAAACTTAGATTTGTTTAGGGTTTTGTGATTTTGTTTTGGTAGAAGATATTAAAAAGAGTTCATCATAAAGGAAAAGACTTATTGTTATCTATTGAATAACGTGGGAAAAAAACAGCGAAAAGTTTTAATGAGTTTCTTATTTCCAAATTTTATCAATGTAACGATGTGTATATTATAACTGACCACTCACCATCCTTACAACATTTTAAGAATCAAAAAGTAAATAACTATATGATGTTGGAAAAAGATGACTTAAAGCGAAATTTCAACATCTGGGCCCGGTCATTTGAAAGGTGGTAGCATGTAACTCTAACACTGTGTTAACTGTGTAAAAGTTAAAAAAAATTGATAAGTGTTTTTCAAAAGTGTGTTAGGGTTAAACAATGTGTTAACTCTGTATTAAAATTAATGCACCCCCAGTGTCATGGGTAAGATTTAACACAGTGATCAAATTTGGCCGTCGATGTAAATTGTTTGCCTATTCAACTGAAAAAGTGTTTTGTTTTTTTTTAAAGCAGTTATCAGAAATTTTAAAGTTTAAAAATTCTTACATGTGATATAAATACGGAAAAGCAAGTTGCAATATCTGTGTAATATAATTTTGGAAGAAGGATTTTGCATACCCGGTATGTTAAAGAAGGCTGCATTGATGACAGCAGTAAAAGGTACAATTTTCCTTTATTTGACCTTCACATTGATAATATTGTTATTGTCACTTAAGAAATTTCACAAAAATTTTCAAAATTGTTAGTGAAATAGGTACAAGAGCATTTTACAATTTTCCCATGAATTTTTAAATCATCAATGAGAAAAGAATTTTCATGATCAGATAGATAGATAGATAGATGGATAGATGGATGGATGGATGGATAGATAGATAGATAGATAGATAGATAGATAGATAGATAGATAGATAGATAGATAGATAGATAGATAGATAGATAGATAGATAGATAGATAGATAGATAGATAGATAGATAGATGCATTTGTTTGAAGTTATTAATGTCATTTCATATACATGCAAGACCCCTATCCCCAAACCATATATATTCTTGATCCATATAAGGCACATCAATTGTTAAATACGTTATGACTCCTTTGAGACACCCTGCTTTCCATAACTGGAAAAAATCAAGTATTATATCCCATTTATATGTGGAATTGGACCCATGTGGGTAACTCCTATCCCAATGACCCAATGACCTTGCTTTTTTGGTAGATTTTATAATTTCTAAGATTTTTGGTGAAATTAAGGTTATTATTGAGTAACTTTCTTTTTGAGAGTTATTTGTTTGCTGTCTTTTTACCCCTTAATTGAAAAAAAATTGAAACCTTCCCAAACATCAACAGGACACCTCCAATCATACTCCAGCAGATGATTTGATTACTGCATAAAAAATTTAACATTATGACAACCATTTTTTTTAAACAGTTCACTTTTTAGCATTTCATTATCCCCTCGGATATAATTTGGATACTTTGTAAAATTATCTATAAAAACCTGGGTTTTTTCATGTAAAAATTCATTTGTTGTCACTAATTGACCCCTATGATTAAAACAAAGTTTCCAAATCGTTTTTGCGAATTAGCTTCCTAGAGAAGATAAGTTTAGGGAGTAAAATGTAAGAGCCGTGTGAGAAAAGAAAACGGGACGGACGGACAGACAGACGGAAAGATAGTCGGACGAAAAGAATAAGACAACAACAAAAATATATTTTTTTTAATCTAAATTTCATACTTTCATATTTCATATTTCTATATGAAAATATTGTTATACATGCTATTATAAGTAATTTTTAAAAGCTTGAACAATTTATGAAATCAATTATTATTTTCAAAATGCAATGAAATCAAACCGCTTTTTTTAAACAAATATATATGAATTTAAAAAAACTAGAGTTTAACATGATTTAAATTCTAGTTTTTTTAAATTCATATATATTTGTTTGAAAATAAAATCACCTTTAATGTTTCCAATTTTGTTAACAATCAATAAATCACTCTTTGTGAAATAATTTCTGAATCATTTAAAAAATACATGCACCATGTTTTAATGAACTGAAAAATATGAACAATTCTGATATTTAATTATAAATACATGCAGTCGTGCCCTAAACTAATCAATTTCGTTGTATTGTAACTTTTGATTTTTATTTTCTCGCATTATCACCGATGTGAGATACGTTTGTCCGGTGTGAGACAGCAGTGTGAGATTTTTCTGTCTTACACTGTGTATTACTACGCCGTTTTAAAACGTAAACAAACGTTGTCTGTTGTAGGGAAATGCAAAATGGTGGATTGAGATTATTCATTAAGTAATTGTTTTGCTTAATCAATTACAATTTATCATATTTTTAATTTTAAAAAACTGTTATATGCTCTCATTTTGACTTGCACTATTTGAATCACGCGGAGGGATGAACTGAAAGTAATCTCTTGAACGTCATAACAGAAAGTTGTCAAACATCATTTTTTAAGGTATTATAATGCGAGAAAAATAATCATTCATTATACACTCGTGTGGGATAGTGAAATTCCACCTCGGGGCCAAGATTCACGGTCTAGGACTCGGCAAAGCCTCGTCCTACAACGTGAATCTTGTCCCCTCGGTGGAATTTCATTATCCCACACTCGTAATAATGAATGATTCTATTAATCTTTTCATAACTTAATGCATTGCTTAGTTTAATAAATATATACCCTTATTTATTCCTTCATTTTTTATTTTATTCCAACAAGGCTTTTTCATTTGTTGATGTTATAAAATGTTAAATACGATGGCAGTTGCATTTCATGATCAAAGCAATCTAAGAAGTGAAATATTATATATTTTTATTTCATTCGTCAAATGTCGTTTCTTCTTAAAGATAATGCGCCCTATAACGTTTAACTCTTTCCTATTAAAAATGTCAGAATTTTTTGCAATGATATTGTTATAAATCTCTAATTATTATATCAGCTTATCTATTCTCTTTTAGAACAGAAAAGCAGTTCACCGAGGTTACATTTGCTGACAATTTTGACTATGTCATTGGGTTGTTTTGCAATTTGTTTCATTGTATGCCTCACAGTTGGTTGTATTTGCAGGTATCTATATATGTGTATGTTAATCAGTTTTTGAATATTGAATTGATATTATATCAAAAACAGTAATAAGAATTCAAGTTTGAAATTCTAAAATGAGAAGTTATTATGTAAACGTATCTAAAATATAGCATCTTCATAACAGATTCGACCAAACTTCAAGGACTACTTATGTGATTCAACACAGTAAATAAAAACATCTTTTTTTTGTAAACCTCACAAAAATTATAGAAATTTTTAACTTTAAATGTTTCTTTTTAAAACTACATTGTAAACACAAAATGTTGAAAATAAATAACGGCTTGTAACTATTTTACAGGCAATCATACCGATGGAAACCTTTTATAGAAAACACGATATCGTTCTACGCATTTATGAAGGAATTTCAATGCCGTTTGTTTGAAGAATATCGTTACCTAATGTCTTAAAAGCGGTGCTAGCTAAACGAAAATACCTGTTTTCTTATGGAAAAATTAACTGAGTCAGAAAACTGTCAAAATACTCGTATCAATTCAATAAATGAATTGTATCATTTATCAAAACTTCTAACAAAGGTATTGATATGTGTGTCTCAAAACTAGTTTTAAATTCTAACAATATAAATCAAAACGAACAAAAAAAATAAAAGAAAAACTGCATTTTTAAAGTTTTTATGAAACTGCACGATTTTAATATAGATTGGTGTCTTATCAACATAATTAAAAAAAAATTGCCAACACAATACTATTTAAAGCAATATGAGCTGTATTTTTTTTTGGCTGAAAAAAACCCTGCTTATATGATAAGTATGCATGTAACTTAACCTTTAATGGTAAAAAAAATTGAAACATCATCAATTTTTGTCAGAAAAAATTCTCTTCTTAGGAATATTTAGCAGGTTAATTTTTTGAACGGGGCGACAAATATTCAATTTTGCTTCAATTAAAGCCTCTTAATGGCCTTTTCACAAAAAAAGGACTAATATAATTTTTTTTAAAAACACGATATTTTTATCATGTTAGTAGTATATAACATTCTTGCACCTCGAATTGCTTAAAAAGAGGAATATAAAAAAATTAAGGTTTTTTTTCGAAAGTACAGATATACTGTTAAGGTAATTTTACACTAAATAATGTTACAATTTATACAGTGTGAATAATTCATGTCCTCATTTTCGATTGCAATATTATTATATTGTCAGTGACTTTGCTGTCACGTAATATATTGTATATATTTAATAATTGTAATGTCCAAATGACACACATTTTATATATATATATATATATATATATATATATATATATATATATATATATATATATATATATATATATATATATATATATATATATATATATATATATATATATATATATATATATATATATATATATATATATATATATTTGCCTCTTTATTCCAATGTTGATAATTCTACTACAGTTATTGCTGAGATCAGAGAGATGCCGCGGACATTTTTCTCTTATATACTAGTACCACGAACGTCATCAGTAAATCATCAGATCAGAAATACCTATGTGTCTCGAACTGATCATGAAATTACAACTTCAAACCGTAAAATGTTTTAAAACCATGTCAATTTTACGTTTTATTTCCAGTTAAAACAATTCGTATTGACTCAATTGTTTATTATTAAGAGATCAATGCGGCTGTTCCTGGGACCTCCCCAGCACATTTTCACTGAATTGCATAAAGTATATAACGTGTAGTAGTAATGATAGTCTTAAATTGCCATTATAATAGTAGGAATATGATTCAAAGATATTTTATGAATAAGTGATGAGTATTAAAAATCCAAAGAAAAATTCTGTCATCTGCATGCGATTCTTTTGAACGATATACATGTAAACATTACTAACAAAACCGTTGGGGTTACACGGAACAGCCGTCAAAATGAACTAGATCGTCTCTCTATTAGAAACGATCTGTTGAAATACTGGGCTGTTAGTAGAATAAAAATAAAATTCTTGTTATCGTAAATGTTGCATGATTACTTCCTCGGTCTCAAAATGTTATTTGAAATATAAAAGCCTCGGCTGACGCTTCGGCTTTTATATTTCAAAACAACATTTCTCGACCTCGGATATTATTCTGCAACATTCACGAAAACTCGTACTTATCATTTTTGCAGACTATAATATAAATTATGAGATCCAAACTTCTTATAGGACACCTTTGTAGAGTAAAATTTTTCTTAATGACTTATAAAATGGCATTTTGAAAATTATTTGAATGACAAAGACGTATTTTGCTCAAAAACAATGCTTATTTGAGTGGTAACAGATCAAGAAATAAAAATAAGATATTTTTGAAGTTGAGTGCATGTAATGATTGGGGGATTTCATATTATGACCAGATTGTTATCGATACAAGTAACAACAAGACAGGTATTTTTACAAATATTTAAGGGTTATTTTATGTTCTCCAATATTGTTTACAATTTAAGCTACGATTGCAAAAAAAAACTCCTAGCCCGAGGATCATGGGTTTTATTTTACATGTTCATTTTTCATCACTGATTTTGATTGATATGACGCCTTTTCTTCAGGCAAAATGTCTTTTGTCGCCAAATATTGACAGATAGTCTTTATTTTGTGGGCTTCATTATTTTTCTTTACGCCCAACCTTCTAACTATGTACTCAGTTTGCGTGCACGATGTAAAGATATTAGAGAAAGTTTTCACAGCAATAACGCATACTTACTATAAAAGCAATTGAGCCACTCTTCAAATAAACACAAACCAGATTCTTTAACCCAAGGGTAATAAATTTCACATTTTTATGAAAAAATTACACTTTGATCTCTTCATAATAAACTTAGCTGTCCGATTGATGTCAAATATTTTCTTAAAAGTTTGTGTATATGCACTATATGTTCCACTATGGACCCCAGTACCCTTTCAACCTCTAATACAAGTAACATGACACAGACGGTATCGATTATTGTATAAGCTTACAGATTCACTTTTATCATGTACTTAGGAACACCTTGGATTACGTCATACTAATCATATGAAAAGTATGCTCCCTTCCCCATATCTTCCGAATAAACCAGTATATGTATACCAAAACTTGAGGTCTTTAAGTCACAAATCTAAATGAAGCCGTTTTGTTTATCATAAGCAAAAGCTTAGATGTTTGTTAACAGGATGCCAAGAAGTTCTGATTTTAAAAAAAAGGATCCATGTTCACTAAATGACCAACATACGATTTTCGTGTATATTTTATCTGTAGACTATGGCTAAGGTCACACTGAAATTATATGCAATGATAGTGATGGAATATAATTCAACATTAACTATATAACAGAATTCAAGTAATTTCATTTACATTTTTAGAAATTGATTCATGTCTAAATTACAATGAAAAATAAGGATTATTTTGAAATTTTCTTTTCGTTTGTAAATTATAAAGAAAATTACAATTATAAGCATTGAAAATTAAATCGCTATTAAATCTGTATTCTTATTATCACAGTATATATAATTTTAGAGAGAAAGGATATATTGAATGCACTATACAAAGGAACAACTCGTTGCTGTTGAACTACATGCAGCTCTCGTCAGAAAATCTACAGCATAATTGTGATCATGAGAATTTAAGTACATATAAAATCGCTTTCCGTTGATGTATTGCATTTATCAGGTTGCCTACCAACGGAAAATATATTTTTACAAAGACAAAACGAAAACAGGGAAAATTTTGAATCTCTCTGTTTTTTGTTATTTGATACCATTAGGATACCGCTAGATATTCATTTTGCTGTGCCATGATACTTTATTGCGGCTACCTAAAATAATGTGCCCGCCGTCTGATAAATTATGTGGCGGCCACTAGATAATAATTCAGCTACCGCTAGAAAATTCCTTGTGTTCGCCAAATATCTATCTGAAAGCCGCCTGATATTTATTTAGCAGCCACCAGATAACTACACTGCAATCAGTGGGATTCAGTATATTTACCGTTTATTGAAGCGGTTAAATTTTAATTCGCTGTATCGAATTATAGGTTACGCTAATTAGCATGTTATTACTTACAAATGTTGTGGATGGAAACCGTATTCAAGTATTACTCAGTCTAAAATCAGCAAAAGGAACTAATGATGCGTTGTGCTATGTGCAATCATTCGTACACGGGAAATGCATTTAAATCAATTGTCATCCTGTTTCCAATTTAACCTTTGATGAAAATACGTAAGAATGACCAAAGCCGACTGGGTTTTATTGTTTGGTTGAAACTATGCATTCGCTGTAAAGAGCTCTTCTACTTACTTTATTGTGAAGTTTCTCCACCGGATAAGATTCAAGAATATGTTCTATTGTTTCCTATGGGTTGGTGAATTGTATTTTAACAGAACATTATACATTTCAAAACTCGTCAAACATTGTAATTAACGTGTTTACCTCTATATCAATGTCACCAATATAGGGATCCTTTGGCATGCTGTAAAAATGTTGCTGGCAACTCTTGCAAGAGTAATACAGAAATACTTATATCAACTCTGAAATAGTAGAACTTGTATCGAGGTAATACTTTTAAGTGTTTGTATCATGAGCTTCATGTCACTTTAACAAGTATGCCCTCTTAGTAAAGTTGGAAAAGACTGCCCGGAAGACTGTCCTCCACAATTCTATAGAAGATTCTACAGAAACGAAATGTTCACGTAACTCATTTGATTATATTACTGGGTGCTTAAACCGAACAGGTCAGTAGATTTTTTGAACCAGGATTTAAAACGATTTTGTAATTCACCCATATAGAATCTGAAACCTAAGTTTTCTCTCCTCTAGCCTAGCTTCTTTGTTGAATTGAACAAAAGGTGAAATATGGTAATTTTAGACTTCAAGTGGTTTGATTATGTAACCCAGTATATTAAAAAGGACACAATAATGTTTTCCCAATCATCGTTATGCTGGTAGCTCATTAAAAATGTAATCTCTGTACATATTTTTACAAACTGTCGTATGTTTTGTTGTATATTTATTTTTAAGATTACTGTTATTTTTTTATTTTTTGATAAAATAGAAAAGCATACACATTTTAAGTTTTCCGTAATGAGATGTAAAAGTACCCCTCAACAATGGCACCTTTATTCTATTTAAAATGTACTACTAATAGTACTTGTGCCTGTAATTAAAAGCAGACGTGATGTACAATGATTAGACTGTCACAAAATGTCATTTTTAATCGAAATCAATTGTAACCTCTATGTTTCTATTTGGTGACATGTTAGTTCAAATTTTGTATTAAAAATAATAAACATTTCCAAATGCATAATGAATGTACCTTTTAGCCCGGTCGAATATCAATTGAAATCTATGAAGTATAAATTCTGGAGGGGTTGCAATGGAGGACTTGAACGGCAATTAAACTTTACTCTGACATTTGACCAATTAAAATTAAATTCGTATGCGATTATGTTACATAAATGGACAAAAAGTAATAACTCGTTTTAATGTCGGCTAATTCTCCCTGTAAAAATGTATTGATCCAAATAGCAACTGATTAAGCTGTTGTTTTCAACAAACTGTTAAAAATGTTTATTCCTTGTTCCAGAATCCTGGCAGCATTTCCTATGATGTCTAAGCAAATTGATTCATCCCGTATCTTTGCGATCAGATCGCTGCCACGCGATGGGTTTTTTTTCCTCAAACAACCTTCAATTACATGCTATTAATTCAAGGACAGTTCTTTTTTTAATTCCTTGATATAAAAAAAACCAACCCTTTAAAACGTATTATATTTTTTCATAAAAATTAATGATACATATCAAATAAACAAGTATACAAACTAGGGTAATTATTGAAATACTCATATATGTTATATTAATTAGCCTTTAGTAGCCTTTATCAACAATTATGGAATATTTCCGTCTCTGTGTTATATTGAAAAACTTGTCATAAATCAAAAGGTTATCCGACAATCAACATGTTTATTTTATTCCAATTTTCCTTCATTGCTTTTTCAAATATCGTTTATACATGTACATCCACGGAGCTGACTGGGGTATGCTCAAACGGTTCAGATGGGTATGTAAATTGTAATACTAAATGGATAGATTTTACATTGATTGATTGCATATTTTCATGACACAAGTAAGGCAACATTAACGTAAAGGTTTTTTAGAAGCCGCTTGGAGTGTTGTGAAAACTATCGAGCAGTTGGAAACTCTTGCAAAGGTATTTCGTTTTGGTAAAATTTGTTATCAGTTATTTCTTATTCATGTTTGAAAAAGAAAAACATTAACTGCTTTATTTTGGTCATTGACAAGAATGTTGGCCGGGAACTCATGGTGTAGATTGTAGGGACTACTGTCCTCCTAATTTGTACGGCAGATTATGCTCAAAGAAATGTGGCTGTGAACCATGTGATAAAGTCACAGGATGTTTAAATGCAACGGGTAAGTGTTTCTACAATACACCTACAAAATACATTCATTTTAATCTGATTGCATTTAAAGAGGTGGTGAATCATCGTTTGATAATGAAATAAAGTCGACAACTGTCCATTCTGTCAGATATTGAACGGTTCAAGCTAACAAATAGGCATAATCAGATAAACAAATTATGTTTGCATTATATTATGACATGAAATAAGTGTACACAATATATATACGCCCCGCTTTTGTTTGTTAAGAATTAGTTTTGACAGGATGTTTTTACAATGGAATCACTAGAGTTTTAATGTTAAAAGTTTAGATGTAGCTTTGCCAAAGTTAAAAGAATTGTTCTAGCATACTGCAAATTCCTAATTAAACGCGAGGAATTAATATCCGCGTAAAATCGCGAGAAGCATCCTTTGCGGATTTTAAAATCTCGCCATTATTTTTAAAGAGTTGAAAACTATAAGAATAAAGGAGAAAAGTTCAAGGTTCGCGATTTTATATTCTCGCGATTTGATGCAACCCAGCGGAATCGCGGTATTAAGTACTCGCGTAATATAAGGAATTTACAGTATATTCCATTAATTTTTTCCTCAATTTAAATTAATATCCAGATCATCATAATAAATGAACGCAATTAAAAATATTTCCATGAAATAGTGTATGATGCGTTTCATATCCAACCATATTATTCCAGAGAATGAAAAATCTTTCTCACTTCACCGGAGTTATTATAAGTTATTATCATTTGCAATAGCTGAGATGGTTGTTTACAAGATGCCAAAAAGTACGGAAGAATTTTTCAAAAATAATTCATGCTCACTAAATGACAAAAATACGATTTTTGTGTATATTTTATTTGTAGATAGCGGCTTATGTCACGCATATTTATTAAAATTCAACTTTTACAGAAAGGAAATTTTGAACAAAAGTACAAATAAAATATTTCCGTTTGAATTAACTCTCATCGGAGACTTTACATCAAAATCGTGAAAAATAACTAAACTATAAAATCGCTTACCTTTTATATAATACTTTCAAGGTAAATCGGGTGAAGATACAGGTCCACTTCCAATAAAAAAAATATATGTATTTAAAAAAGAGACAAGAGGAGAATAGGAAAAAATAAGAAATCTTTTATCTTTGTTTATTTGATATCATTATTTGGAGAACTTTATTGTGATTACTGTAAACCAACTTTTATCCGCAGCGACTTAATTTTGCGATTATCTGACGATAAACTGGTTTGCAAAGACTAATTTTCTCGACCAAGCCTTATTAGGACCTGCATTGTTATAAAAACTATAGACAAAGGATTGGTTTGCGACAACAAATATTGGCGACGACAAGGCTCTCGCTAACCTTGCGAATATTTCTCGCACGCGAATAAAAGTTGATTAACAGTATTTTGCTCTGACAAAAGCTTATGTGGCCGTCGTCTGATGATTTATGTGGCGGCCAATAGATAATAATTCGGTAGCCGCTAGGAAATCCCTTGTGTTTGCCAAATATTTCATATTTGAATGCCGCCTGATATTTATTTAACAGCCACCAGATAACTACACTACAATCAGCATGATTCAGTATATTCACCGTATTTAAAACCGGTTAAATCTAAATTCGCTGTATTAAATTAAAGGTTATGCTAATTAGCATGTTATCACTTACAAATGTTGTGGATGGAAATCGTGTACAAGTGTTACTCAGACTAAAATAAGCAAAAGGAACTGATGATGCATTGTCCTATGTGCAATCATTCGTACACGGGAAATGTATTTAAATCAATTGTCATCCTGTTTCCAATTTAACCTTTGATAAAAATGCGTACGAATGACCAAAACCGACTGGGTTTTATTGTTTGGTTGAAACTATGCATTCGCTGTAAAGAACTCTTCTCCCTACTTTATTGTGAAACTTCTCCACCGCATGAGATTCAGTAATCTGTTCTATTGTTTCCTATGGGTTGGTGAATTGTATTTTAACAGAACATTATCCATTTCAAAATTCGTCAAACATTGTAATTAACTTGTTTACCTCTATATCAATGTCACCAATATAGGGATCCCTTGGCATGCTGTAAAAATTTTGCTGGCAACTCTTGCAAAAGTAATACAGAAATACTTATATCAACTCTGAAATAGTAGAACTTGTATCGAGGTAAGTTTTAAGTTTTTGTATCATGAGCTTCATGCCCTCTTAGTAAGGTTGGAAAAGACTGTCCGGAAGACTGTCCTCCACAATTCTATAGAAGATTCTGCAGAAACGAAATGTTCACGTAACTCATTTGATTATATTACTGGCTGCTTAAACCGAACAGGTCAGTAGATTTTTTGAACCAGGATTTAAAACGATTTTGTAATTCACCCAGATAGAAGTCAGAAAACTAAGTTTCCTCTCCTCTAGTCTAGCTTCTTTGTTGAATTGAACAAAAGGTGAAATATGGTAATTTTAGACTTCAAGTGGTTTGATTATGTAACCCAGTATATTAAGAAGGACACAATAATGTTTTCCCAATCATCGTTATGCTTGTAGCTCATTAAAAATGTAATCTCTACACATCATTTTACAAACTGTCGTATGTTTTGTTGTATATTTATTTTTAAGATTACTGTTATTTTTTTATTTTTTGATAAAATAGAAAAGCATACACATTTTAAGCTTTCCGGAATGAGATGTAAAGGTACCCTTCAACAATGACACCTTTATTGTATTCAAAATGTACTACTAATAGTACTTGTGCCTGTAATTAAAAGCAGTCGTGATGTACAATGATTAGACTGTCACAAAATGTGTTTTTTAATCGAAATCAATTGTAACCTCCTTATGTTTCTATTTGGTGACATGTTATTTCAAATTTTGTCTTTAAAATAATAAACATTTCCAAATGCACAATGAATTTACCTTTTTGCCCGGGCGAATATCAATTGAACTCTAGGAAGTGTAAATTCTGGAGGGGTTGCAATGGAGGACTTGCACGGCAAGTAAACTTTACTCTGACATTTGACCAATTAAAATTAAGTTCGTATGCGATTATGTTACATAAATGGACAAAACGTAATAACTCGTTTTAATGTTGGCTAATTCTCCCTATAAAAATGTATTGATCCAAATAGCAACTGGTTAATCTGCTGTTTTCAACAAACTGTTAAAAATGTTTATTCCTTGTTCCAGAATCCTGGCAGCATTTCCTATGATATCTAGGCATTGATTCATTCCGTATCTTTGCGATCAGATTGCTGCAACGCGATGGGTTTTTTCTCAAACTACCTTCAATTACATACTATTAATTCAAGGACAGTCCTTTTTTTAATTCCTTGATATAAAAAGAACCCTTTAAAACGTATTATATTTTTTCATAAAAATTAATGATACATATCAAATAAACAAGTATACAAACTAGGGTAATTATTGAAATACTCATATATGTTAAATTAATTAGCCTTTAGTAGCCTTTATCAACAATTATGGAATATTTCCGTCTCTATGTTATATTGAAACACTTGGCACAAATCAAAATGTTATCCGACAATCAACATGTTTATTTTAATCCAATTTTCCTTCATTGCTTTTTCAAATATCGTTTATACATGTACATCCACGGAGTTGACTGGGGTATGCTCAAACGGTTCAGATGGGTATGTAAATTGTAATACTAAATGGATAGATTTTACATTGATTGATTTCATATTTTCATGACACAAGTAAGGCAACATTAACGTAAAGGTTTTTTTAGAAGTCGCTTGGAGTGTTGTGAAAACTATCGAGCCGTTGGAAACTCTTGTGAAGGTAATTCGTTTTGGTAAAATTTGTTATCAGTTATTTCTTATTCATGTTCGAAAAAGAGAAACATTAACTGCTTTATTTTGGTCATTGACAAGAATGTTTGCCGGGAACTCATGGTGTAGATTGTAGGGACTACTGTCCTCCAAACTTCTACGGCAGATTATGCTCAAAGAAATGTGGCTGTGAACCATGTGATAATGTCACAGGATGTTTAAATGCAACGGGTAAGTGTTTCTACAATACACCTACAAAATATATTCATTTTAATCTGAATCTGAATGCAATGGAAGAGGTGATGAATTCCCGTTTGATAATGAAATAAAGTCGACAACTGTCCATTCTGTCAGATATTAAACGGTTCAAGCTAACAAATAGGCATAATTATGTTTGCGTTATATTATGATATGAAATAAGTGTTTGCAATATAGATACGCCCCGCTTTTGTTATTTTTGTTCAAACAAAGGGTAAGAACCTAGTAAGTTGCAGGAACTTGTGTTCGAACCCATTGTATATTATGTATACAATAAAATATGTTCAAACCAAAACAAATGTAGATGACAGTACGTTTATGTTAGAGATATCTGTTAAAACACTAAATTATAATGCTTTACTGGAATCTATGGTTAGTTGCCTACTGATATATTTGATTGTTTGAATTCATAACAGTGATACGTAGAATATAATAAGCAAAATGGAAGAAATCAGTGCAGTATTTTGTAGTGTTTGCCTTCAGATATGTTTCTGTGTATTTGTGTTAACCTCAATGAATCGCAACTGTCCGATTTGTCACAGTTAATTGACTAGTAAGTATAAACTTATTGGGCAGCTACTTGTAACATTACCTGGAGTATAGGGTAGTAATAAATTAAATTAACTCGGTTTATCCAAAATGACGTCACAAAGATGCTTTAATTTTCATGACAGTACACCACAACTTGAAGACCACTTATATAATCTTTTTAAAAAATGATTTTATTCATTGGCATATTCTCCATAAAATTGTATTGAAAACAATTTACAACTATATAAATCTGTTAAAAATACATGTTTCTCAAGATTAGTGGAGGTACATGCTCAAATCATTTTTGTTTTCTCTATAACATGGAATTATAAACATGGACTGAACTAGATAAAGGTATTTTTTCTTACATACTGCTCTTTGTCAATTAATCAAATAAAGAAAATGATTCTCAGATGTGGCTTTAACAACTTCTACTTTGGATAAAGAAGAAAGTACAATAGAAATTTTCAAACTTTTAGATACGTGTCTTGGTTGTTTTTTTTTTTTTTTAAATCAGATCATTTACGCTCCCGTATTTGATAATACGGAAGCGTAAAAGATCTTATTTTGATTAGTATGATCAAAATGAAGAGGGATATTTTTTTAGAAGTGTTGAAAGAAATTACCTATATTTACAAGGAAAAAATTGTTATTAGTTCTACTTTTTGATAGAAAGGGATCAAAATACGAGTAGTATCAAGTCTACTTCGTGGGAAGATGAAAGTCCAACGAACTCTGCAACATGGCTTACGTTGTCAGTCTTAGCATCTTGTTTCGTATTCTGTTTTATTTTTTGTCTTCGAATCTTCTGTATAATTTGGTAAATGATAAAATGATATATTTCTTATTTTATTAAGTTTGAAAACGCAATACTGATGTTTATTTATACTTCATATATTGAATTGGTTGATAAATTTAAATGTTAAGAATAAATAACAACTATCCTTTATTTACTAAATACCACAAATCGAATAGTTTTATCAGAGAATCGTAGACGTAGTGGGTCGTTAATGTCGAGGACATTTGATTCATTTCCAACCAATGACACAGAAACAAGCTACACAGAACTTGACAGATCCAAATAACATGACAGAATCAAGCACTCAAAATGTTTATGGTCATGTAGAGATTACAAAAGTCTTAAACTGACAGCGTTGAATAAAATGATCACTTGCAAATCACGATTAAAAATTCTACTCCATTTAGAAATACTAAACAAAAGTGGATGACGGTACATCTCGGATGGTGTCTACAGTTTCAAACATTGTTAATACAGGGAACCTTGAATTAAAAAATGCAATCAATTACAAGAAAATTTAAAAAAAAAAAAAAAGAATTACTTTTGACTGGATGTTTTAACAACGGAATCACTAGAGTTTTAATGCTAAAATTTTAGATGTAGCTTTACCAAAGTTAACAGAAATGTTCTGGTATATATTCCATTAATTTTTTCCTCACTCTAACTTAATTTTCATATCATCATAATCAATGAACGCAGTTAAAAATATTTCCATGAAATGATGTATGATGCGTTTAAGATCCAAACATATTATTCTAGAGAAGAAAAATCTTCCTCACTTATCCGGAGTTATTATAAGTTATTATCATTTGCAATAGCTGAGATGGTTGTTTACAAGATGCCAAAAAGTACGGAAGAATATTTCAAAAATGATACATGCTCCCTTAATGATAAAAATACAATTTTATCTATAGATGGCGGCTTATGTCACGCATATTTAATAAATTCAACTTTTTGACGCATAATTTTAGCAATTTTATCAACATTTCAAAAACTGATTTATCTAAATTTACATGTATGATGAAAGATTTTTTTTTGTCAATATTTCATCGACAACATTACAGTTATGAACATGACAAATTGAAACGTTATTAAAAACCTCTATTTACCATATTGACATAGTGTATGAAACTTTTACAGAAAGGAAATTTTAAACAAAAGAACAAATAAAATGTTTCCGTTTGAATTAGCTCTCATCGGAGACTTTACAGCAAAATCGTGAAAAAATTAACTAAACTATAAAATCGCTTACCTTTTATATAATGCTTTCAAGGTAAACCGGGTGAAGATACGGGTCCCCTTCCAATAAAAAAATATGTATTTAAAAAAGAGACAAGAGGAAAATAGGAAAAAATAGGAATCTTTTATGTTGGTTTATTTGATATCATTATTTGGACATCTTTATAGTGATTACTGTAAACCAACTTTTATCCGCAGCGACTTAAATGTGCGATTAACTGAAGATTAACTGGTTTGCAAAGACTAATTTTCGCGACCAAGCCTTATTAGGACCTGCATTGTTATAAAAACTATAGACAAAGGATTGGTTCGCGGCGAGAAATATTGGCGACGAAAAGGCTCTCGCTAACCTTGGGAATATTTCTCGCATGCGAATAAAAGTTGATTTACAGTATTTTGCTCTGATAAAAGCTTATGTGGCCGTCGTCTGATGAATTATGTGGCGGCCAATAGATAATAATTCGGTAGCCGCTAGAAAATTCCTTGTGTTTGCCAAATATTTAATATTTGAAGCCGCCTGATATTTGTTTAGCAGCCCCCAGATAACTGCACTTCAATCAGCATGATTCAGTATATTCACCGTATTTTAAACCGGTTAAATTAAAATTCGCTGGATTAATTTAACAGTTACGCTAAAAAGCATGTTATTACTTACAAATGTTGTGGATGGAAACCATATTCAAGTATTACTCAGTCTAAAATAAGCAAAAGGAACTCATGATGCGCTGTGCTATGTGCAATCATTCGTACACGGGAAATGTATTTAACACAATTGTCATCCTGTTTCCAATTTAACCTTTGATGAAAATGCGTACAAATGACTAAAGCCAACTGAGTTTTATTGTTTGGTTGAAACTATGCATTCGCTGTAAAGAACTCTTCTTCTTACTTTATTGTGAAATTTATCCACCGGATAAGATTCAGGAATCTGTTCTATTGTTTCCTACAGGTTGGTGAATCGTATTTTACCAGAACATTATCCATTTCCAAACTCGTCAAACATTGTAATTAACTTTTTTACCTTTACATCAATGTCTCCAGTATAGGTTTCCTCTGGCATCCCGTAAAAATGTTGCTGGCAACTCTTGCAAAAGTAATACATATATACTTATATCAACTCTGATATAGTAGAACTTGTATCAAGGTAATACTTTTAAGTTTTTGTATCATGAACTTCATGTCACTTTAACAAGTATGCCCTCTTAGTAAGGTTGGAATAGACTGCCCGGAAGACTGTCCTTCACAATTCTATAGAAGATTCTGCAGAAACGAAATATTCACGTAACTCATTTGATAATACTGGGTGCTTAAACCGAACAGGTCAGTAGATTTTTTGAACCAGGATTTAAAACGATTTTGTAATTCACCCAGATAGAAGTCAGAAAACTAAGTTTCCTCTCCTCTAGCCTAGCTTCTTTGCTGAATTGAACAAAAGGTGAAATATGGCAGTTTTAGACTTCAAGTGGTTTGATTATGTAACCCAATATATTAAGAAGGACACACTTATGTTTTCCCAATCATCGTTATGCTTGTAGCTTATTAAAAATGTAATCTCTACACATCATTTTACAAACTGTCATACGTTTTGTTGTATATTATTTTTAAGATCACTGTTATTTTTTTTTTTTTATAAAATAGAAAAGCACACACATTTTAAGTTTTCCGTAATGAGATGTAAAAGTACCCCTCAACAATGGCACCTTTTTTCTATTTAAAATGTACTACTAATAGTACTTGTGCCTGTGATTAAAAGCAGTCGTGCTGTACAATGATTAGACTGTCACAAAGTGTCATTTTTAATCGAAATCAATTGTAACCTCCTTATGTTTCTATTTGGTGACATGTTATTTCAAATTTTGTCTTTAAAATAATAAACATTTCTAAATGCATAATGAATTTACCTTTTTGCCCGTGCACATATCAATTGAACTCTAGGAAGTATAAATTCTCGAGGGGTTGCAATGGAGGACTTGAACGGCAATTAAACTTTACTCTGACATTCGACCAATTAAAATTAAGTTCGTATGCGATTATGTTACATAAACGGACAAAAAGTAATAACTCGTTTTAATGTTGGCTAATTCTCCCTGTAAAAATTTATTGATCCAAATAGCAACTGGTTAATCTGCTGTTTTCAACAAACTGTTAAAAATGTTTATTCCTTGTTCCAGAATCCTGGCAGCAATTCCTATGATGTCTAAGCAAATTGATTCATCCCGTATCTTTGTGATCAGATCGCTGCAACGTGATGGGTTTTTTCTCAAACTACATTCAATTACATACTATTAATTCAAGGACAGTCCTTTTTTTAATTCCTTGATATAAAAAAGAACCCTTTAAAACGTATTATATTTTTTCATAAAAGTTAATGATAAACAAGTATACAAACTATGATAATTATTGAAATACTCATATATGTTATATTAATTAGCCTTTAGTAGGCTTTATCAACAGTAATGGAATATTTCCGTCTCTATGTTATATTGAAACACTTGGCACAAATCAAAAGGTTATCCGACAATCAACATGTTTATTTTATTCCAATTTTCCTTCATTGCTTTTTCAAATATCGTTTATACATGTACATCCACGGAGCTGACTGGGGTATGCTCAAACGGTTCAGATGGGTATGTAAATTGTAATACTAAATGGATAGATTTTACATTGATTGATTTCATATTTTCATGACACAAGTAAGGCAACATTAACGTAAAGGTTTTTTAGAAGCCGCTTGGAGTGTTGTGAAAACTATCGAGCCGTTGGAAACTCTTGTGAAGGTAATTCGTTTTGGTAAAATTTGTTATCAGTTATGTCTTATTCATGTTCGAAAAAAAAAAGTATTAACTGCTTTATTTTGGTCATTGACAAGAATGTTGGCCGGGAACTTATGGTGTAGATTGTAGGGACTACTGTCCTCCTAATTTCTACGGCAGATTATGCTCAAAGAAATGTGGCTGTGAACCATGTGATAAAGTCACAGGATGTTTAAATGCAACGGGTAAGTGTTTCTACAATACACCTACAAAATACATTCATTTTAATCTGATTTCATTTAAAGAGGTGGTGAATCAGCGTTTGATAATGAAATAAAGTCGACAACTGTCCATTCTGTCAGATATTGAACGGTTTAAGCTAACAAATAGGCATAATCAGATAGACAAATTATGTTTGCATTATATTATGACATGAAATAAGTGTACGCAATATAGATACGCCCAGCTTTTGTCATTTTTGTTCAAACAAAGGGTGAGAACCTTGTAAGTTGCAAGAACTTGTGTTCGAACCCATTGTATATTATATATACAATAAAATATGTTCAAACCAAAACAAAGGTAGATGACAGTGCGTTTCTGTAAGATATATCTGTTTAAACACTAAATTATATTGCTTTACTGGAATCTATGGTTTGTTGCCTACTGATATATTTGATTGTTTGAATTCATAACGATGATAAGTAGAATATAATAAGCAAAATGGAAGAAATCGGTATTTTGTAGTGTTTGCCTTCAGATATGTTTCTGTGTATTTGTGTTGACCTCAATGAATTGCAAAAGTCACAGTTAATTGTTAAGTAAGTTTAAACTTATTAGGCAGCTACTTGTAACATTGGCCGGGGTGCAGGGCAGTAATAAATTAACTTAGATCGGTTTATCCAAATATGACGCCACAAAGATGATTTAATTTTCATGACAGTACACCACAACTTGAAGACCACTTATAAAATCATTTTAAAAAATGATTTTATTCATCGGCATATTCTCCAACAAATCTATACTTATAAATTAAAACGTTTTGCCAATAAACTAAAAAATGCCTGCACCAGCATAACTGCTTACACCTTTGGTATTTCAACACGTGTTATGTGATATCCGTAAGCTATAGTCGAATTTAACCTGATAAGTAATTAGTGTAAGATTAATCAAAAACCTACTTTCATTATCGATAAACCAGCTCGAAATAGCAAAAATGTCAGTTAGGTGGGGGAAACGCTTTAGCGGATACAAGTCAGGGGTAGTTTACATCAAAGTATATGCTTGCAATGAAATAATGTTCATTGATAACGTAACCAGTGAATATATTTATTTAGACTTACCTGGATTACACATAGAAGTTAAGATTTGACAAATGTTCAATAAAAGAAATAAGGCAATTCGTTTCTTAAGTGACAATTTTAGTTTTAAAAAATAGGAGCTAGCTACCTCTAGCAAACTTTCCAGAATGGGTTTACCAAGAACACGGTTTGACTAATTAACGTCATGGCGAAAAGTGTAGGACGGGTTCACCATACATCGCGGGCAGATATTCATTCCTTGGATGGGACATCTTTGGTACATTGTAAATACAAATAGTTAATAAATAAATTGGAAAAATTTGATGCGATTTTACCTTTGATTGAAAGAATTTGTTATTCAGAACGGGGTGGCCAGGAATGCGATTTGACTAATTTACAGAACGGCGGAAAGCGTAGGGTGAGATACTTTGGATATGACAACTTTGGTTCCAAAAATGCATATTAATATGCATCCACTAGCGGTTTTTTTTTAATTTTATACATTTTAATACCACGACAGAATGGCAGTAAACTTTATACATTTATTTGTAAACAAGAAACAGATCATGTTATTAAACGTGGAAATTAAATGTGGGGGGGGGGCACCCTTCTTAATTTTTTTGTTTTCGAAACAGTCTTTAACAGTCTTCACGTTTGGGACAGGGATAAACAATTTAGTTCAATTTGACCTAAAGAACAAAAGTTAAACGTCCTAAATACCCACTCACTGGTTGAAAAAAATATTGTTACCATTTTCCACTTAGCTGCAACAAAAAAAAAATTAAGGCCATGTTGATGTATGTATCATCCAATTCAGTTTAAATTTTTCATCCCTTTCCTAAATATCCAGCTATGCAGTTTGTTTTATTTTTATTTCAATAATAAAGAGTAGGTTAGGAATACAATACAGAAAAAATGGGACACAATATATGCGAAAAAAAATATGATTCAACATTAAAGCATTATGTCATTCATTCGTTAAGTATTGATCCCCGCGCTTGCGCGGGTTATCATCTACATAATGTAGTTGTATTGAAAACAATTCACAACTTATTTCAGATTATACAAGAAATCATCTTGACGCAAGCGTCAAATGGGCCGCAAAAATATAATTGTTGTATGAATCATTGGTTGTTTACATAAAAACACACCACAGAGACGAAAATAAAAGTTGGTTGTACTAATTTTTATGGTAAATTCAAATATACTTTCAGCAACTTGTTTTGAAGTTTAACATTTTACTATTATCATAAAGAATCGAGTTGGATACTGTAAGCATTTCTAACGGTAATTGTTTGATTATTGCCATAGTATGAAGTAATGGAAAACACATTGATTTGTACAATACAAAGTTCAACTCATCATTTTTCTCTTGGAGATTATGTATTTCAAACCATTTCTTTTTTGTTGCATTGTATTGAATGAAAAGTAAATGCATTAGTTTATATGATTTCAAGGGACCAAATGATAAAATAGAAATTAATTAGTTCAAATTTTCCAGTCAATTCAAATTTTCATTTCTGTCATATTTTTGCGTAAATAATTGATATGGATGTCATGTCATGATATTTTCTACCACATTTTACATGGAAATATAAAAAAAATACACACACAAAGTCATTTTTTTTGACACGGCAGAAAGAAATTCAAATATATCATTTATATCAAATTAAATGACATTCAGGTCTTTAGTATTTCAGGTCTTTAGTATGTCCCGCATACCGGAATTTTCCGAATGGATTATAGTCTCGATAAAAACGCGCCAAACACGACAATCTACTAAGTATGACCTATTTTTCATTTACGAGTAAAACAAAAAATATGTGATATTTTTTAAAAGGCATAAAACATATTTCAACATGCAAATTTACTTTTAATTCATAAAAAATATTCATAATATTAATTCTATTAAAAAAGAACTATACCGCAGAAACGCAGTAACAATATTTAAATGTGTATCAAATAACGGACCGCCTTCCGGCGGCCCGTAATAAATCTGTAAAAAAAAAAAACAAAAACAAAAAAACATGTTTGTCAAGATTAGTTAAGGAACATGCTCGAATCATTTTTGTTTTCTCTATAACATGGAATTATAAACATGCACTGAACTAGATAACGGTATTTTTCTTACGTACTGCTCTATATCAATTTATGAAATGAAGAAAATGATTCTCAGATGTGGCTTTATCAACGTTTAGTTACGATAGAGAAGAAAGGACATTTGAAATTTTCGAACTTCAATTTTCAGATACGTGTCTGGGGTTTTTTTTTAATCAGATCCTTTATGCGCCCGTATTTGATAAATCACAACGACGTTTAAAATACGGAAGCGTAAAAGATCTAATTTTGATTAATATGATCAACATGAAGAGGGATATTTTTAGAAGTGTTGAAAGAAATTACATTTACTTACAAGGAAATAATTAATATTAATTTTACTTTTTGATAGATATGGATCAAAATACGAGTAGTACCACGTCTGCGTCGGGGGAAGATGAAAGTTCAACGAACTCTGCAACCTGGCCTACGTTGTCAGTCTTAGCATCTTGTTTCGTAATCTGTTTTATTATCTGTCTACGAATCTTCTGTATAATTCGGTAAATGAAAAAATAATATATTTCTTATTTTACTATGTTTGAAAATGCAATATTGATGTTTATTTATGCTTCATATATTGAATTGGTTGATAAATTTATGCTTGCAGACGGATAGTGACTACAAAACCAACATATCTGGCCGAATACGGTAGTTAAACATTTCTATTCACTTTAAAAGAATTATTTGTCTTAATGTTAAGAATAAACAACAACTATCCTTTATTTACTAGATGCCACAAATCGAAAAGTTTCATCACATAATCGTAGACGAAGTGGGACGTTAACGCCGAGGACAATTAATCCATCTCCAACCAATGACACAGAAACAAGCTACACAGAACCTGGCAGATCTAAATAACATGACAGAATCAAGCTCTCAAAATGTTTATGGTCATGTGGACTCAAGATGGAGCTTACACCATTCTGACAGCGTTGGATAAACTGACCACATGCAAATCACGAATACAAATTTCTACTTTTTTTTTAGAAATACCAAACAAGACAAATGTGGATGACGATACATTTCAGATGGTGTCTACAGTTTCAAACATTGTTAAAACAGGGAACCTTGAATCAAAAAATGCAATCCATTGCAAGAAAATTCCTCAAAATATATTTTTGATTGGATGTTTTTACAACGGAATCACTAGAGTTTTAATGTTAAAATTTTAGATGTAGCTTTACCAAAGTTAACAGAATTGTTCTGGTATATATTCCATTAATTATTTCCTCACTCTAAATTGATAATAATATTATCATAATAGATGAACGCAGTTAAAAATATTTCCATGAAATGGTGTATGATGTGTTTCATATCCAAACATATTATTCTAGAGAATGAAAACTCTTCCTGAGTTATCCGGAGTTATTATAACCCTGAATTCGGGGAGTTTAAGATAACAAATCTAGATAAAGCCATTTTGTTTATCATTTGCAATAGTTGAGATGGTTGTTTACAAGATGTCAAAAAGTACGGAAGAATTTTTCAAAAATGATTCATGCTCACTAAATGATAAAAATACGATTTTTGTGTATATTTTATCTGTAGATGGCGGCTTATGTCACGCATATTTTATAAAATTAAACTTTTTGAAGCATAATTTTAGCAATTTTATTAACATTTCAAAAACTGATTTATTTAAAAGTTACATGTATGATGAAAGATTTCTTTTGAAAATTTCTTTTTGTCAATATTTATGAACATGACAAATTGAAACGATATTAAAATCCTCTATTTACCATATTGACATAATGTATGAAACTTTTACAGAAAGGAAATTTTGGACAAAAGAACAAATATTTCCGTTTGAATTAGCTCTCATCAGGAATTTTACAGCATAATCGTGAAAAATATTAACTAAATTATAAAACCGCTTACCTTTTATATAATGCCTTCAAGGTAAATCGGGTGAAGATACAGGTCCCCTTGCAATAAAAATATATGTATTTAAAAAAGAGACAAGAGGAAAATAGGAAAAAATACGAATATTTTATTTTTGTGTATTTGATATTATTATTTGGAGAACTTTATAGTGATTACTGTAAACCAATTTTTATTCGCCGCGACTTTATTTCGCGATTAACTGACGATAAACTGGTTTGCGACGACTAATTTTCTCGACCAAGCCTTATTACGACCTATATTGTTATAAAAACTATAGACAAAGGATTGATTCGCAGCGAGAAATATTCACGACGACCAGGCGACGAATTAAAGTTGGTTTACAGTATTTTGCTCTGACAAGACGCCAAAGCTTATGTGGCCGTCGTCTGATGAATTATGTGGCGGCCACCAGATAATAATTCGGTAGCCGCTAGAAAATCCCTTGTGTTTGCCAAATATTTAATATTTGAAAGCTGCCTGATATTTATTTAACAGCCACCAGACACAAACTGCACTACAATCAGCAGGATTCAGTATATTTACCGTATTTAAAACCGGTTAAATTTAAATTCGCTGGATTAAATTAAAAGTTCCTCTAATAAGCATGTTATCACTTACAAATGGTGTGGATTGAAACCGTGTTCAAGTATTACTCAGTCTAAAATAAGCAAAAGGAACTCGTGATGCGCTGTGCTATGTGCAATCATTCGTACACGGGAAATGTATTTAAATCAATTGTCATCCTGTTTCCAATTTAACCTTTGATGAAAATGCGTACCAACGATTAAAGCCGACTGGGTTTTATTGTTTGATTGAAACTATGCATTCGCTGTAAAGAGCTCTTCATCTTACTTTATTGTGAAATTTCTCCACCGGATAAGATTCAGGAATCTGTTCTATTATTTTCTGTGGGTTGGTGAATTGTATTTTACAGAACATTATCCATTTCAAAACTCGTCAAATATTGTAATTTACTTTTTTACCTTTACATCAATGTATCCAATATAGGGATCCTTTGGCATGCTTTAAAAATGTTGCTAGCAACTCTTGCAAAAGTAGTACAGAAATACTTATATCAACTCTGAAATAGTTGAACTTGTATCGAGGTATTAATTTTTTTTTATTGTACTTTAAAGTTTTTGTATCATGAACTTTTTGTCACTTTAACAAGTATGCCTCCCTAGTAAGGTTGGAATAGACTGCCCGGAAAACTGTCCTCCACAATTCTATAGAAGATTCTGCAAAAATGAAATGATCACTTGTTCATTTGATAAAGATACTAGGTGCTTAAACCGTACAAGTCAGTAGATTTTTTTAACCAGGATTTAAACCGATTTTGTATTTCACCCAGATAAAAGTAAAAAAAAAAGTTCCCTCCCCTCTAGCCTAGCTTCTTTGTTAAATTGAACAAAAGGTGAAATATGGTGATTTTAGACTTTAAGTTGTTTGATTATGTAACTCAATATATTAAGAAGGACACAATAACTTTTTCCCATTCATCGTTATGCTGGTAGCTCATTAAAAATGTAATCTCTATACATCATTTTACAAACTGTCATACGTTTTGATGTACATTAATTCTCTAACTCCGGAATAATTTGATATGATGGAAGATATACATGTATATCTGACGCAGTGGGTACTATGCTATATATGTAATGATTGTTTGAACGAACACTTTGCGATAATTAAAAATATTTTAAGCACTAGCAACTGATATGGCGTTTGTTAAAAAGACATTTGATGATTTACAAAAAAAAAAATGGAGTTTTTATCCCTGAACGCATAGAAGTAATACCACGATAAATACGTATAATAAATGAAAGTAATACTGTATGCTAAGTTATCCCACCGTCGTGTTTTTGACCCCTCTAAAATTGCAATTCTTACTAAACGGTTTATCAAATTTGACTTTTGACGTCACAGCGGCACAGCAAATAAACATCAAGGTGAGAATCTCGGAAGAATACCTTTTTTAGGTCAAGCATTTGCTTTAACAAATATTATACAACTCAAAGGGGTCAAGGGCATCCATTTTATCGTGTTGGTTTTACTTATTGTTAGACTACAATAAAAACAAGGGAAATTTATACATGTATATATTAGTTTTTACATAAAAACTAATATTAACAGTTCTAAAGTATGAACAAAAAACTTCAAGAGACATTTAACATAAAGTTTACTTTTGCATAGAAATAACTAATTTTTTAATACAAAAAATCAGGAAATGAGAATAAATGTAAATGTCGCTATTTAAAATGAAAACAAAGAACATGAAATAAACAATCCATGTTTTCCTTTTGTTTGTAAGGCGTTTATATAAAACGGAGAAGCAATGAAACTCTTTTAAATGACGTTGCGACGAGTTTGGGGACACTCCGGTCTTTGGCTTAAGCAAGTTTGTCAGCTTACCAAGAATGTTCTAAAAAAGTATTGGACTCCAAATTCTTTGGAGTGATTTATTGACATTTGCAGATTATTATTGAAAATATATCTTTCACCATTTTTGATTTTTGTTTATTTACATTAAGTAAAATTAAAACGTCAGAATGTCACCCGGTTTATGAACTTAAAATTAGATAATTGACTGATCTGTATATGTCCGACTACGAAAACAGGAACTGAAAATATGGGTTTCTTTGAACATTATTTAAAATGGAGAGATCTTCTTTAACATATCAAAAGATTATACACACGATTTAAACATCTTGACGTGCACAATATTTACATGTGTATTACTAGTACTTACCACTATATATTAATAAAAAAAACCTGTCATCTGATAAACCAAAGTCATATGATCAGCGTTCTTTTTCCGCCTTAAAACGGCAATGAGAATATCAAAGGCTCCTTTTATACTTAACCTTTATGGAGCAGGTAAGTCTTGTATTATCTTGGATGGATCGCAGCATCATGTTGATTTTAAACCAATTATCTTCAAGAAGAATTCATATTCTTTGGAATTCGGGTTTTTTAAAAATATTTCATTGTAAACATATAATTCTTTTAAGACCTAATTAAAGGTACATTGATATATTATAACGGATTATTCTAAGAAAAATATTAAAAAATGTATCATACATGTATATGAAAAACACTTATACATACTAGGTTTATGTTAAAATCAGACGACACGTTCCTCAATTTTACATAACATAATTTCTGCAAAATACTAGAGTATGCAATTTCCTATATAATCTTCTTGAAAATACAGTTGAATTGCTGATATACATATAATATATACAGCACAGCGAAATTCAGTATATTAGAACTATATCTCCGCCGGGACTGGGCTTTGAACTCACGACCTCTAGAACCTATACGCGTTCTGGCAGTGAGTGGCCACGGTTCTAACCACTCGACCATCTAGACATATAACCAAATCCAAGTAAATTTTGATCATTTTTAAAGTAATTATAAATTTAATATTTTTATTGGAACTCTTTATTACGAGGAGATACAAAAAAGATTCTCGAGGAACGTGTCGTCTGACCTTAAAAAAGCTCAAGTATATATCATTATAATTATTTGCCCTATAATTGACTTTGTCAACAATTTGGAGTGTTTCCGTCTTAATCTTGATGTGATTAAAGTGAAACATTTGGCATACATCGATAGGTTTTCTATTCCAAAAGATGTCTGTGTTATTCAAATTTTACTTCATTTCATTTGTAAACACAATTTATGCATCCACAAAGGTTACTGGGGTATGTTCAAATGTGTCAGATGGGTATGTGAACTGTGATAATTAATGATTTATTTTTACATCGAGTGTGTATTTCATAACAAAAGTAAAGCAACATTAACGTTAACTTTTTTTAGAAGCCCCTTGGAATGTTGTATAAACTATCGACGCGTAGTGAACTCTTGCATAGGTAATTCCTTTTTTACATTTTTGTAATCAGTTTTTTTATTTATATTCTAAAACGAAATATTAAATGCTTTTCATTTTTCATTGTCAAGAATGTTGGCCGGGAACTCAAGGTGTAGATTGTAAGGACTACTGTCCTCCGAACTTCTACGGCAGATTATGCTCAACGAAATGTGAATGTGAACCATGTGATAAAGTCACAGGATGCTTACTTACAACAGGTAAGTTCATGTATCTCTACAATACACGTTGTACGCAAATGCAAACTAATATTAAATCTAATTGCAATTTTCACCAGTTTCAAATGGTCAATAATTGTTTAATGATTCAAAATCCAAGAACTGACCAATCTGACAGATATTGGACGGTTCAACTCGTTAACCCATATGCATTGTTAGACAAAAATATTTTGCTTTAGCTTTCAAATAAATTTGCACTGTGACATGAAACAAGCGTATGCAAAGATGGGTAAGTCATATTTTTTGTCATCCATGTAAAAAAAATAGTAGTTGGGGACGGGTTGGATGCGGTTGAAATATAAAATGCGTGACTAGTATTTATGATTTGTTTTGTACAATAGTATCTGATTACTTCAATTCATAATGATGATGTATTGAAAATAGTCAGCGAAATTTGAGATCACTTCTATTGCGATTCTGTGTATTTATGTTTCTATCAATTATCTAAATTGAAAATAGTCAGCGAAATTGGAGATCACTTCTGTTGCGATTCTGTGTATTTGTGTTTCTGTCAATTATCTGCAGTTGTTAATTAAGAGGCAGTCTACGATAGAACCATGCAAGATCAAAATTTTATAATGAAAGGTGTAGATTAATTTTCATAGTTCATCTGGATATATCTAAAGTATATTGTCTATTTTATCAAATTTTCATGGTTAAATTTATCTGCACCACCGAAATCCCCCCGATAAGACCATTTCTATTTTTAGCTCATTATTCATGATAAATTTCATGCATGAATAAGGCTAATTTCAGATAGTCATTTAAGTATTAAATAGAGTTTAATCATACCTAGAGTCAGATTCACATAACATCTGATACAAATACCTTTGATTTGGTGCACAAATATTTTTTAATTCATTCTTTGATTTTAAGCTAGATGATCAAATATTATAATAAGATAGGTAATGTCCAAAACACACAACTTCTCATAGCAGGATATAAAACCACAAGAAACGTTTTAAATTTAGATCTTCTTGGTTAAAAAAATAGAATTATCCATAAAGAAATATACCTGAATGGAAATTTGGTTGCAAATAAATATTAAGCTTATATTCCGGTGTTTAAATTCCGAACTTTTAGAGATTAAATTATCTCCCTTTGTGGAACTCTCATGTAAAGAAGATAAAGAAGAATGATTGGAGAAAGCAGATGTCAACAAGATGGATGGGTTGAAATGTAGTTTTGGTGAAAATTGTAAAGAGAAAGCAGATTATATACTTCAAGACTGTCAGAAAGAGACTTCAGCACACTTAAGATTTTTTAAATGTACCTCTGAGTCAGAAATTGCACACATACCAGAACCATTGTTAATTCTTAACCGTGCTGGTGTGTATGGGCTGAGGCTGTCAAAGTTCAGCGGGCGTATATGTGCTAAACACAGGCAAGAATTTGGGATTCAATGGAAAAGAAAAAGGAGAACATGCTGTCATCCACTACATGACAAATCTCAATCTGGCACAGTCGCGAGGGGAATAACATTCATTCAAAGCCGAGAGATATGGATGAAGCTGAGCACACATGTTCCCACTGGTTCTGGTAAGAAAACCCTCGCCTTTACGTAATGGCATATTTCTTAACATACCAAAAATATTTATATAACATTCCAATTATGTGTACCAGTAAATATTGCTAGAACCTACAACATGTATCAATCATGTCAATATCTAATCGGTTTAAAACTACCCCCCCCCTTCCATTTGATTAGATATCTATGCCATTCTATGGAAAAGATGTATATGCACAGTACATTTTTTATAGTGTTAAAGTGTTTTAAATTTGAAATTTACTTGTTTATTTGAAAACAATTTTTTTATTCAAGGAATGAATTAGTGCTGTTTCAAACCCATGCTTGATCTCAATTTTCTTATCTGTTGTCATTGATAATGAACAAAAACTCTGTTAATGAACAGCAATTGAACCAATGTTTTAAGGGAAATTAATTCATCGATACATCAGAATAATGTTTGGAATTTTGGAATTTTACCATTAATGGGTGTTTGCAGAAGATGTATTGAGAAGCATAAAAACTGTTTCAAGAATAATGCATATATGAAGGAGGAGTTGAAAGGTGTGTTTCTTACACAATTGATTGACTGAATTATTATGATGTATTCAACTCTTTGTTGCACATTATATATGAAACAGAAAATATAAATACAAGGGGTTGAGGAGTACTACATGTAAGAACAAATGTTGTCTGATATTTTCATACCAAAGATATTGAAGGGTGGGGGGGGGTATGCCAGACCTGCTTCTCTCACTGAAGCATTTAAGAGAATAACACAGATTGACACATACAAAGGTTTAAAAAATCAAAGGGTATTTCAAAGGGCTAATGTATTTTTATCATTAAGATAGCTCTTAGTTTGTATTCATGCTGAAAACTTGTTTAGCTGGAAAACATTAGAATAACTGATAATAACAATATCTTTTGGATCAAAATCTGTAATCGTCTACACTTTGTATTTAGTTATATCATAATATGTCAATAAAGTTCAACTAATCAACACTTGGGATATCCAATTGATATTTGTATAATACATGTATGTACATTAGATATTGTGTATGAAAATCAGAAATAAGATTTATATAGATTACATATACTGTTATATTAGATGATATTATATACATGTACATTACATGTACTTTTTTGTAGAAATATGCTGTTTATTAGAGAGAACTACAAATTCTGAAGCAATGAATGCTGATGGATCTTTTTCTCACCCAAGAGGTATAAAGTAGACAAAAAATTATATTTTACAATTTAATAGAATCATTTGTATTGTCTAGTGTTGTGGCTGTTTTGTTGCTAATCATCATTTTGAATGAATAATACATTGGTTAAGTGAGCTTTTTTTTGTTCTTTCAGAGGACCAAGAGAATGAAAGGCAACTGTTTGTGCCTGAAGACAGTATGGAAATATCAGGTAAGGTGATATCAAGTGCATAATGCTCTGTTATATATTATATTTCATATATTATAATATAGCACATACCTGAAAAATATTTCTTATTTGGAGGAGGAGGGGGGGTGATCCCAACCCATTTAGAAAAAAAACATTGTGTATCATGTTCACATGCAACATGTACAGGTGCAGCTGTGCAGTTATGAATTACATGTAGAATATAAATCTCAAGATTTCAATACGAAGACCTATCATCAATTGGTCCTTGTGAAGTATGACTTGTACAAACTAAAAAGACAAAGTTTAATTTGCTATTTTGGATATATACATACAGATTTCAATTTTATTTTTAGACACGGATAGAAGAATTGATGCTCCAGAAAATACCAAAAGCGATAGTGCACCATGCTCTCAGACAACATATTCAGGTACGACAAATACATGTGCCCCTCAGATAAAAATATTCTGATTATATGAAGTTAAAATTATATTAATTCCCAGATAGCAATATTGTGAATTTTTAGGAACCACTTTGTCTGCGAGCTTTCTCATATACAGAAGTGTATTAGAAAGTAAATCTTGCACTCATTATCTTTCAATTCAGAACCCTTTGCCTGATAAATATAAAACTTTGTGCAGCGATTGATTCTGATGACTACAGTTACAGTCCATGAAGCGTTTTACGTTTCCACTTGAATGGTTAGCGAACTCTGAATGGAATTTGCAATGAGCGAACGCATAACGCAATTGAAGCAAAAGCACAAAGTGAACGGTGAACTCATGATGAATTTTATGTAAACGATTTATTCGGAGTGCCTTGGGAGCTTACTCTTACATTGTATTTCATCAATAATCAGGATGAAACATAACAAACAAGAAATACAGCAACTAGTCATTCACTGTTAAGTTACATTGTTAAAAAAGAAAAAAAAAACATGCAATGTTATTATGGTATTCTTTAAGTCATGAAAAAATCAAAAACAAAACATAAAAAAACCCTTTTTTGAATTTACGGACTTGCGCATTTAAATGCTGATTTAAATGACTTTTCTGATGAAAAAATGTAAGTTTCCTTCCACCATTATATCACACCCTCTTTCCTCATTTTCATATCCCAGTGTACTTTTTAACATTGCTGAATATTACTTATATTTCCGTTTGAAAAAAAACAAATCGTTCAGAACTGTTAAAATTATCGAGATTTTATGTTTACAATAATCCAAGCGACAAGAGATAAGCGCATGCTATGATCATTGTGACATCATGAAAAAGTTCATACAGAATTGAATGTTTCAAATGTATATATATATATAAATATATGCGTGTATCCAACAGCTGGGTTTAGTGTAATACTTTGAATAAATATATTTGAAGGAATATACCGGTATATATATAATATTTATTAAGGTCTTCCGTTTCCAACGGAAGACCTTATTGTTTTCGTACTGTTTCTTATTAAGGTCTTCCGTTTCCAACGGAAGACCTTATTGTTTTTCTTAGGTTTCTTTTTCCCTATTATTATTATTTTTTTTTTTTCTTACTGATTTTGTGCACGCGATTTCTCGGAAACGGCTCAACCGATTTACGTCAAATTTTCAGTTCTGATAGGTATTGATCTGAACCTTGTTGGAAATTTTTGTTGTTGATGACGTCACTTCCTGTCTCGAGATATCGTGGATTTATCAGTTTTTATAGGGGTATTTTGTACCGAGAACTCCTCTTTTACCATTGAAGATATGATGTTGAACTTTTCAGGGCTGATAGACGAAAGACTGAAATAGTGTCTAATGGTCATTAATCATCTTTATCTCAAAGAGCGCCGAAGCTCGCCCGAGCTTGAAAATTAAGATAAAAAAGGCGTCATGATTTTTCTTGGTTTTCTTTGAATATCTCTTTTCTTGAAAGCATTTTGTTAAAACATGTAGAACAAAAAAACTTAATTAAATCAAGAGCTTTCATTTGAGATCATGAAAAAGGGGCTGGCCCTCCAAATTAGGGGCTGAGGGGGCTCTAAAGTCTTTTAATGATAACTTTTTACCGTGAAATATTTTGTGATGCGTTATAGAAGCAATTATGTTTATTCTTAGGTTATTAACCTAATCATGGCAATCATTTACTCCTATGTTACGTAATTAGGGATTTTAAGGGGCCAGAAGTCCAAAACTTTGATGTTCTATATCTCAAAATTAAGAAACATTTGGATAAGCAATATTTAACAAAAGATGCTCAAAATATTGAGCTTAACAATCTGAAACCATAATTTCCTTGTTATGCGGTCCCTAAAAGGAGTTACGGGGTCGGCCCCTAAAACGACCCTCTCCCGATATCTCGAGAACGGTACAAAATTTGTAAACACCTTTTGAACAAAATGTGTTAGAATTGACAAGAGCTTTCATTTGAAATCATGAAAAAGGGGCTGGCCCTTCAAATAAGGGGCTGAAGGGGCTCTAAAGTCTTTTAATGATAACCTTTTACCGTGAAATATTTTGTGATGCGTTATATAAGCAATTATGTTCATTCTTAGGTTTTTTACCTATACATGGCAATCATTTACACCTATGTTACGTAATTAGGGATTTTAAGGGGCCAAAAGTCCAAAACTTTGATGCTTAATATCTCAAAATGAAGAAACATTTGGATAAGCAATATTGAACAAAAGATGCTCAAATTATTGAGCTTAACAATAATCAACCATAATTTATTTGTTATGCAGTCCTTAAAGGGAGTTACAGGGTCGGCCCCTAAAACGACCCTCTCAAGTAATCTCGAGAACGGTACAAAATTTGTAATTACTTTTTGAACAAAAAGTGTTTGAATTGACAAGAGCTTTCATTTGAAATCATGAAAAAGGGGCTGGTCCTTCAAATAAGGGGCTGAGGGGGCTCTAAAGTCTTTTGATGATAACTTTTTACTGTGAAAGATTTTGTGATACGTTATAGAAGCAATTATGTTCATTCTAATGTTATTTACCTATACATGCCAATCATTTACTCTTATGTTACATAATTAGGGATTTTAAGGGGCCAGAAGTCTACAACTTTGATGCTCAATATCTCAAAATGGAGGAAAACTTTGGAAAGCAATATTGAACAAAAGATGCTCAAAATATTGAGCTTAACAATGTACAACCATATATTGTTTGTTATCTGGACCCTAAAAGGAGTTTTAGGACCGGATATCAAAACGATTTTTCCCAGATATCTCAAAAACGGTAACCAAATTTCTAAACACTTATTAGTGGTACACAAAAATACCTTTTGACTAGACTGAATGAAAAGGAGCTGATCCCTCAAATAAGGGACACCAAAGGGATAGATAGTCTTTCACCCATTACTCATAGATCCCGCCTCATTTTCCGGATCATTCCGTTGGCGGAGATCAAGCGTAAGGTCATTCCATATTCTAAAAATCGGACGGAAGACCTCCTCGTTGCTCGCAACGAGATCGTGTCTAGTTATTATTATTATTTTTTTTTTCCAAATTTTGTGCACGAGATTTCTCGAAATCTATTCGACCGATCTCAACCATTTTTTCACAGATGGTTGGGCGTGATCTAAACTTTATACATTTTCCTTAATTTTTTCGTAGTCACTTCCGGTACCGAATTGTCGGCCATTTTGTAATTTTTGACGACCCATTTTGTGCAGCTATAAACTCGGAAACCATAAGAGATATGAAATTGAAATTTTCAGGATAGGTAGACTATAGTTTGAAGTTGTGCAGCATGTAGTTGTTTAATGCCTGTTGCGCCATTTCATGGAGCTCGCCTGGGCACGAAAATTGGGCACGAATTTTCATTCAAAATTTTCACACGTTTTGATTTATATCTTTTTATCAGTTGATATTTTGTTAAAACATATATAACAAAAGTGGTAGATAATCAAAAGTTCTTTCCAACAAAATCAAAAAAAAGGGGCTGGCCCCTTTATTTAGGGGCAAAGGCACTCTTAAACTCTATTACAAATACCTTAAAAACGATAAAGATTTTGTAATGCAATATAGAAGCAAAGTTGTTGATCGTACCAATATCTATTAGAAAAAATTATTGCCACGCCCATTTATTACGTAATTAGGGATTTTTAGGGGCCAAAGTACTTAAACTTTGATGCAATATAACTAGAGAAGTAGACATTTTTTGTTAGACATGATAGAAGAGAAAATGTTTGAATTTATGATTTAAATCGATTCCACTTATCAAAACACGAATTCCTGTCCCCATTAAGGATCTAGAGGGCTGGCCCCTAAAATATTCATACATTTGTATCTCAAAAATGATAAACAATTTTAGATGGGTGTAAGAACAAAAATTGTTAGTATTTTTAAGACCTTTCCAAAGAAATCAAGAAAAAGGGGCTGGCCCCTTTTTTTTGGGGGGGGGGAGGGCAAGAAACTCGTAAAGTCTATTACAAATTACATAAAAACGATTAAGATCTCGTAATGCATTATAAAAACAAAGTTGTTAATTGTAGCAATATCTATCTGGAAAACTCATTGCAACACCCATTTATTACGTAATTAGGGATTTGTATACATTATATGAAAGTGTGTGTGTGTGTGGGGGGGGGGGGGGTAATTCTAAAATTATATCGATTATTCATGGTATGATTAAAAACAGAAATCGCAAGGAAGACCTACTCGTTACTCGTAACGAGATCGATCTAGTTGTTATATTTATTTTTAGATTTTGATCTTCTGTCATCTCAGAAAACTGTGGGGTCTGATTGGTCCAAAGATGAAAGATCACAGCGTGAAATCTTTAATGAAGCTATGGAATTAATGTCAGATGTAAAGTACTCCCCTTTAAAATCACAGCCATCAATGGATCTAGATCAACTTCAGTATTCAACGAGAATGTACTACATACGTCAAGCTCGTACTGCCTTCCAATATGTTTGTAAAAGCATTGCACCATCCCAGGGCTCCCTCTTGATGAAGGATGTCTTGGAAAGCATAAAACCTAAAGATCAGGAATCCAGACCTAAAGATCCCCTCACAGAGACTGTTGTAGAACTCACTGCTTACCGAAAAGCTGAAGATTATACAACTAAGATACAGATTTTGTCCATAATTGTGGGAATGTACACCAAGTCAGAGCTTCAGACTTTTATTGAAGGATTGACCATCTACAAAATTGATGCTGCAAGAAAGTACGCTTCAACACATGGACCTGGACAGTATGTAACTCCACCAAAAATATCCCGACTACGTCTTTCAAAGGAGAAAATTCATCACTTTATTGAATTCATTTCTGCTCCGTGTTATCTTCAAGTTGTTGGTTTTGGATAAAAAAACTTGAAGTTATCCTCAGGCCTTACAGTGAAAGTTCCAAAGATGATTAGAACAATGATTGCTTCTCGGCTTATTACCGCATATGAAAACTACTGCAAGGAGAATTCTCTAATTTCTCCATCCAGGGCAACTCTTTACAAAATTATCAAGGCATGTGCAGCCTCCCAGCTTCAATCTCTTCATGGTTTGGACAACTTTGTTAATGATGGTCTAGAGGGCATCGATACCTTGAAGAGGATTGTGTCAAATCTTGCATTTCCAGAGATTAGAATAACTGAACTTAAAGGGAAGATTGACACTTTGAAGCTGCATTTAAAGAGTGGGTTTGGAAGTCACATCAGACCTGAAAGTGACTGTGCTCAACACTGTATACAATATGCATTGTCGGAAGAAGAGTGCCAGCATGCTCACACTGGTACCTGTGAGTCTTGTGACATCATGTACAGTGTTAGAACCGAAATTCATGACTTAATAGAGGGTACAAATTTTCCAAGCATCAAAGAAAGGGAAGAAGTTAAACATGACTTTGGGGTGTCAGCAGAGAAAGTTTGAGGGATCATTTAATCAGGAATGTTAATCAGGACTTGTGTAAAAGGAACATTCTCCAAAACTTGAAGTCACATGAGGTGTTGATAATTGCCGATTGGGCCATGAAGTACTTGCCTCAGACTTTCCGTGAGACACAGAGTGAGTGGTTTGGGAAGCAGGGCATTAGTTGGCACATGATTTGTGCTGTTATCTGTCACCCACATTCAGATGACATTGACAACAATAACAAGTTTGACATTATTTCTATGATTCATCTCATTGAAGAAGGTAAGCAGGGTTGGCACTTGGTGAGTCAGATCTTTGGTGATGCTTTCCAGACATTAAAGTCTCTTCATCCACATCTTAGGGATGCATATATTAGATCAGATAATGCTGGATGCTCTCATGCATTGCAAATGCTGTCCTACCTGTGGAAATTCTGTGATGAGCTGCCATTATCTATAAAGGAGTACAATCAATCAGACAAGGACCTGTGTGACTCTAGGACTGGAACTTGCAGACTTCACATGCTGAACTATGTGAATGAAGGTAATGACATCCTCAATGCTTAACAGATGAAGTTGGCACTTGAAAGTCATGGTGGCATCAGAAACACCTACATCTCAGTAGTAGATCTCTTAGCTGAACCCTAAACACCAGTGCTTTCCGGACAGCTCAAATCCTTCCAGATATCACAGCATAACAATTTCATTTTTCAAAACGATGGAATGATGGCATATAAAGCATATGGCCTTAGAGGAAAGCTTATTTCAGCAGAAGATATGACTAGAATTTCAGAAAAGTTGCTATTGAAAGATGAGAACTTGGTAAGTACTTTGTAACTATTTCAATCATTTTACAGTTATGAATGATGGATTGCATCAAAATGACACATTTTGTCAAATTGCAGCATATTAGAGTACATATTGTTACTAATAGTAGTCTAATATGCTCAGCTTAAACATTTCTAGAATTATATATATCAGTGTTAGTAATTAGAGTGAAATCAGTAACTTAAAAACTGTTTATAGGATGTGCCATTGCAAAATAGCTTTAGAATCTTACTCAAAAAATTGCTTTTACATGTTTATTTGATTCTTAACAAATATTGTCAAATTTTAAGAACACAAAACATATTTTTAATACCTGGGGTATATGGTTATTTCTGAGTGTAGGTATTATCAAGTTTATTAATTACTATATGCATGTGGTATCCTTCAGGTCTTCTCTGGAGTGAAACAGCCAGACCCAAAGCCAACTACCATTCAAGGAGTTAAACAACAGGACCATTTTCCTTGCATTGATCCAGACTGCATCAAAGTATTTAGGAAAGAGAACCAACTTGTCCAACACCTTTCTGTCGGTCAGCATGTCTATGATGAACAGCAGTTGGACACCCTTGAGGACAGGAGTAAAAGGCTTTGGTCAGCACAGTGCAGTGAACTTCGACTTAATCAACAAATTCTCTCATCTGTCCCAGTGGTTTTTGAACAACCAACAAATTTCTGTGAAAGCCATGGCTACGCTCTAAAACGAAGAAAAAAGACATCCCGCTTTTCTGGAAAGGTGAGAAATTACCTCACTGGCTTGTTCAGAAATGGAGAAGAGACGGGGAAAAAACCAAGTCCACAGCTTCTAGACAACGATCTGAAACAGATGGAGAGGGAAACAGAGTGTTTTCTCCAGATGAATGGCTCTCTCCTCAACAGATTAGAAGCTTCTTTGGAAACTTATGTTTGAAAAAGCAGAAAGTATCCAACATAGTGAAAGGCGAGGAAAGTGCAGAAAATGATGAAGATCTACAAAATGTAATCAGTGATCTTGTTGCCGTTGAACATAGCCAAGTATTATCCAGTATTGTCTCTGAACTGACACTTGGTTAAGAATAATTTCGTATAGGAAATACTCTTTCACTTTGAATGTGAGGGTGATTACTTCTGATATCTGTTATTCTTGAAATGGTATCCAATTTCCTGATACTGTCACACTGGTGTAAATGTATACATGTTGATACTTTTAGTATTGATGTAAAGAAAATCAGAATTTGTCTTTTTAGTTAAGTTATTGTTCAAACTCTTGCCAGCTAGAATTTCAATTTAAAGTTTGCAATGAAGTATCACAGTCACTTGATCATATCATTTGGTTAATTGTGATACATGCATGAATTGATGATGTTAGTCCTCTAATAGCACTATATGTGTATGAATGATGTAAGTCATCTAATAGTGCTACAGGTATAAATTGATTGTTAGACCTCTAATAGACAAACATGTAATAAATATGTATCAATTGAGGATGTAAGCTAGATAATAACAATTCATTAATGTTTTGATGATAAATTTTGTCTAAGGTCACTTGTCTGAATTGATGATGTTATTTGGCCAAAAGTGCTACATGTATGAATGTTGGTTAGTAGGTCTACATGTATGAATTGATAATTTTGTTTGTCTAATAGTGCTACAAGAATGAATTGATAATGTAAGTTTGATAAAAACATTAATGTTGTCAGTTCTTTAATAACATTTCATGTATGAATTATGATGTTAGTCCTCTATTAACACTATATGTACATGAATTGATAATGTTTGGACTAATAGCTCTACAGGTATGAATTGATTATGTTATTTGGCTAATAGGGCTACATGTATCAATAAAGGATGTATGATAGAAAATGGAATTTTAGGAATGATTTGATGATAAAAGTTATCTTATAGCACTTGTGTGAATGGATGATGTTACTTGGCTAGCTTTTTGTGCTATATGTTTGAATTGATGATGTTTTTAGACTAATGGTGCTACATGTATAAATTGATGAGGTTATTTGGCTAACAGCGCTACATCAATTGGTGATGTTATTTGGCCAATAGTGAAACGTACATACATAAATTAATGTTCATAGTTGTCTTACATTGCTACATGTTTAAATTGATGATGTTATTTGGCAAATAGTGCTTCAAGTATGAATTGATGTTGTTTGGTTATTAGTTCTACATGTATGAATCGATGATGTTATTTAGCTTTTAGTGCAACATGTATGATGATAATAGTTGTCTAATAGCACTACATGTACGAATTGATGATTTTATTTGACTAATAGATAAGTGCTACATGTGTGAATTGATTTTGTTTGGTTATTAATGCTAACACATGTAGTTGTCTAATAGTGTTACATGTATGAATTGATTATAGATGTCTAAAAAGGCTACATGTATGAATTAAAGATTTTATTTTACTAATAGCACTACATGTATGAATGGATGTTGTTATTTGGCCAATAGTGATACATGTATTAATTGATAATAGTTGTCCAATAGCGCTACATGTATAAATTGATGATTTTATTTTACTAATAGCACTACATGTATTATTGATGTTGTTATTTGGCTAATAGGGACACATGTATTAATTGGTGATGATAGCTTTCTTAATTTAAATTAATTGCACATCTCTATCTATTATTCTTAAGTAACTGAATAATGAATATTTCAATTCACAAATTTTGTATTTTTTATTCTGAAATTGAAATTATCTATCTGATATATTCATTGAAGGTTGAAATTTGTTTCTATTGCATATTTTATTGCATAGCTTTGTAAAGAATTGCTAGTCATATTTCATTTTAATAACTGGTCAGGAGTCTTTGTTTTTGCTCCATTTGAAGCAAAGGCTCATTTCAAGTATTTCTTGTAAACGAGTGTTACATGTAGGCATTTTTGTTTTCATATCAGGTGGTTATATGTACTTTTTAACGTTCATTATTGTACCAAATAATCCATGAATATTAAACAGGTTATATATATAGTTAAAAGATTGTTATTTGTTGTATTTTTCTCAAATATCATCTTATCAATATGCTAATGTTGTAAACTTTGCTTAAAAATATATGATAATAAGAATCGTTTGATATGTACACTCATTAAAATTTGAATACATGTAACATGAAATCCATTGTTATTGTACAGTTTTATGTCAAAGTGGATACTTATATAAATTAAGGTGGTATGGGACATCTGTCAATATTATTATGGATTAATGTATGTTATAATTCAAATATTTCCATCGGTTTAGAATTGTCAAATTTTACAATATTTAACTAGAAAATAGCTTTTAAAAATATTTGGAGAGGTAAAAATTGTAAAAGCCCAAGCAGGATTTGAACTCATGACTTGCAGATTCGTAGTAAACCCTCTAACCCACTGCGCTTCCCTGTTAAGTGACAATATCGGGAAAGAAACTACTTAATATATAATTACACATCATTTTATTGTTTATTTCGATAAACGATATGTAACAACATGGAATTGTCCCAAACCACCTTAAGGATAATATCTCTTGTAATCGGATAGTGCCATTCATAAATTGAGAAACCAATCTTTAAATTATGAAAGTTAATATTTGTCATTATCGCACAACATTCATAATGAAAACATATAATCACTTAAAAGTCACAGTTAAAAACCATTTAGTAAGTAGAAACGTATTTGACAGCTACTGGTAATGTAACACCCGTGTTGCAGGGCCTCTTTTACATTTTCAAACATTGTTAGTACAGTGGACCATAAATCAAAACACATATAGCCAATTGCGAGGAAAGGAAATCACAGAAAAAATAATTGCTAACGCCGTGTGTTTTCATAAAATGATATTCCAGAGACAGAGAAAACCGTAAGTATAGCTTACAAAGTCAGTTGTTATGACACATGTATATCCTTGACGTTTGACTCAGGGATCTGAATTTTCAGCGGATCTACTGATTGTAGCGGATTTGAAAATCAAAATGTCCAACTAAAAGATCAGTACAGGCCAACTATTGTTTTTCTTCTGTTATTTACACACCTAATGCTTTTTCTTGTCGTATATTTTTTTTTTAATTATATTACACTGACAAGATTGATCTTTTCAATTTGCATATGTTATAATACTGGATTGAAAATGATTCTGATAGAAAACATCGGATTCCTTTTAGGTGTGTCATCTAATTTTATGTAGTTGTAATAGTAAATACTTGATACATATATATGTTCCTGAAATGTAATCAATGTGTGTAAAAAAGGTTAATTTTTACTTGTGTTACCAAGTTTCTCAGGTCATTGAGAATATATACTGAATATATATTATAAGAATGAAATCATTTCATCCCTTTTTTCGTATAATAAAGGTATCACGTACCAATATATAACATATTATTATTACCATTTTCAAATATCAAATATTAATGTATACATCTCGTAGAAATGCACGCATAGTCTTGTATAATGTTTGGTTTTTAAAACATTTGGATTTTCGATTTCTTCTGTAGAAATCTTATGGTTTTGTTTTTCAGGAGATGAGTATTTATTTAGTGTTTATGAATACAAAAGACGTGTGCTCAAATGCTTACTATATGGGTATTTTTTACAACATTTTCTTTTCAAATATATTAGTTATACCTACGTGTATATATACTTATTAATATTTATATTGCTACAAAATGCTATATTAATTTTAATAGAGTTCCCAATCACTTGCGATTTCCTAAAATAACAACAATTGAAATGAACTAAGTAAAAGAAATCAACCGTTAATATTAATCTAATACGTATGCACAGATAACGTTCAACAGGACGAGATGCATGCAAAGTGTCAGATTCAATAGAGTACAATATAAATGGACAAATCAAGTTAACCAAAGAGAAATGCTGTTAAACGCCACTCCATGAGATGCGTAGATTGGTTTTATTACTTTATCCTGGCATACCCATGGAACGAATAAATAAAACTAATTCATCTCATACCAATGAATATTCTAAACTTGAGGACAGCTAATCATAAAAATAATTATATATGAATAATATTAATTGGTCAACACGTACACAAGTTTTTTATTGTTTTGATTAACCAAATGTGTATACATACTTATATACAACACTTGCTTTTGATCTTATTGATAAACTGAATTGGTCGTGAGAGATGTTGATTTAGTTAACAGCGAAGACCTAATATCACTTATTATGAAAGGACCAAAATTTAGGGAACCTAGATCCTTCACACGGCGTCGTAATTTTATACATATCATGAATTCTGTTGAAGATTACGCCAAGCGATGGGCAAAATCTAAAAAAGAAGACCTTGATACCTTCTCAGAGTAGGTTAAAGCATCAGATGTATATTAAAATCTCGTATTAAACGACTGAGAGGTCAAATAAAAATCATCTATCCTTTTCTTTTCAATAAAGTATAAGTGAGAAAAGAACTAGATAAATTGCACGATCAGTATTACTGGTCCCTGCCGATAAGGCAAGTAACAACATTGTCTTTGTTTTAAAGCACATTATATTAATTGCATTTTTTAAAAACTAGGTTTCGATTCTACACATGGTATTTATCCTATACTTACCCTCACAGCAGTCTTTCCAAGCAGGAAATACTTCAAAATCATAAATCGGTTATGGATATCTTTAATTTCCCCAATAGACAAAATGATTTTGATCTACCTTATTTGTACTGGATTCCAAAGCTTGACAAACGTCCTTACAAACAGAGATATATAGCAGGTTCCAGTAAATGTTCTACCAAACCTTTCTCTTTACTCCTTACTAAAATTCTTAGAGTAGTGAAGGAGAATCTTTAAGGTTACTGTATTACAATATACTCCAGAGGTGGTGTGAATTAATTTTGAATACTAAAAAACTCTCAAGAATTATTAGAAACTTTGATGTCACAAAATCTTACCAAAATCAATTGCATCGAAACGTACAGTTTTTAACATTTTAAGCAACCATTCCTAATGACAAATTAAAATCTAGGCTTTTTGATATCAACGACAGTTGTTTCTTTAATAAAAAGGAAAGTCGTAAAAATGCTTACCTTGTCGTTGGAAAGCTAAAAAAATATTATATATCTAAAAACCATTCTGATTGCACACACACGTACTCTTAAGTTGACATTAAAGAGATGCTTGAGTTTCTGACAGACAACATCTATGTAGTTTTTTGGAGATCAAGTCTTCCAACGATCTGTTGAAATTCCCATGGGTACCATGTGCCCGATTGTTAGCAGACCTATTTTTGTATTCTTATGAAGCAGAATTTATTCAAAAACTTAAAGGTGAAAAAGATAAATCACTCGCTGTGGCCTTCAACTCAACATTCAGGTATATCGACGACGCATTATCAAATAACAATTGTTATTTCCATACTTATTTCGACTCGATATATCCCAGTGAACTTGAAATGAACGTTATCACAGAGTTTGCGTCATCTGTTTCATATTTGGATATTTTACTGGAAATGGACATTGATGGTAACCTTACAACAAAACTTTATGATAAACGCGATGTCTTCAATTTTTTCTATTGTCTACTTTCCTTACTTATGTAGCAGTATACATTCATCACCTGCATATGGTGTCTTTATATTTCAGTTAATTCGATACGCAAGAGCATGCTCTTAGTATGAACAGTTTCTAAGGCGAGGCATACTCATTGTTAGACCATAATTTATCACCTAATCTTCTACGGCCTTTTACGTTTTTTCCGATTACGAATAAGAGCACACGGCGGGTGTGACCAGACAGAAGAGGATGCTCCGCCTATGCACCTGATCCTACCTCTATCTTTTTCGAGGTCCGTGTAGCTCTGCTTTGAATTTTTATTTCGTTGGATTTTTAATAAGGTTATTTTTTCATCAACACATATTTGTGTTACTCAAAGTTTTCCTCGCCGCATCTATAATTATCTTTCCTACATCCACGGATATGGTTAGAGCATGTTTGAATACGTCGAATAGTGAGTATTTGTACCATACAGCTACAAATATAGATTTATTTGTCAGGTCATTCTAAGTCTTACGATGTATTTATCAATGTTTGAAGGAAAAGATTACCATTGTGCGGGTATATTTTAATTTTTATTTATATATAGTAAATCTTTTTTGATAAATGTTTTCTATTTTTATTTACATGCATTTGATTACTTATTCTATGTTTTATCGCATTTTACTCGTTAAACAAAGAATGGTGACAGAATTGTATATTGTTAACAACTATTTTGCTTCAAAAGCGAAAACAGACTATGAATATTGAGTAGATATAACCATATTTACTGCCTATAACGACATCTGCCTAGTGTCCAAATAGTCAGTAAATAGGTATTTATTAACACCGAAGAAAACTATTAGTCGCTGTTGCAGACTTTCTTGCTTGTTCACTTAGAAGTTATCGAAATGTCGGGCTTTGAATAAGACGACTCTAAAATATTTCTGATATGTTTTGGAAACAATACTTTGTATAAATCATTAGGGATAAATAAAAGATGTATACTATCCAGGAATGGATTGTTACCGCATACCCTGGTTTTACTTTTCTTGAATAAAAGTTAATGGTGTTGAAATTTGGTTGTACATTTTACCTCTAAAAACTACCATGAAAGATGTGTTTGCATTATGTACATGTATATGATGTGATGTGATTTTCAGTATCCATAGAATGAACAGTATACCGCATGCATTTTGTCTGAAGTAAAATAAATCCTGTACTCTTTTCTTAAGCAAGATAAAACATTGGTTGATAGTGTGATAGGATTATATTAAGCATGGTCACATGTCAAGCACATGTTCATATATTATAGCTTAAGCAAAACGTATCGATAAATATGATTGGCTGTATTTGTTTAAGTATTATTCGGAAGGTGTCTGTATTATTCATAATGATGTGGGGAAAAGCTGGTTTGAGTTATAAATACATATAGTCGTTCTGATTGGTTAAGAGAAACACACCCCCAGAGCGCGGTGTATATAAAGTCAGGATTTGCCTAGTCCGGCAGTTAACGTGGAATCTTCTCTAAGGTTCGAGTCAACTCACTTCCCCGGGTAGATGGGTGGGCCCCAGTCTCCGTTTCCCGTCTCGTTCATTGCGTCGCTAAGTGTATTGTCCCTTAAATTTCCATTGTGTAGCATGCAAGGCGTTTATTCCGTGCTAAGTGGGTTGGCATTAGGTTTGGATTACTTGGACTTTCAATTAACTTTAAGGCAGGCTTACATTTACGTTGTTACTTGGTAAGGATGGTGATAACGGGAAGTTTGTATAATTGTATATTTGTGCATATAACATTTGCTCATTAATAAATATATGGTACCATAACAAGTGTTTTCATTAACATGTAGCTGGAACTTAGGCTAGAGTTAGTGTGATTTTGAAATGCTCGTAAATATGTGACAGAGTGATTGAGCGTTGATATAAATTTCTAGAACCTTTTAAAAAAAAAAAAAAAAAAAAAAAAACTGACAGATTTGAGACTGACTTTACTTTAGCGACTAGTATATCATTGAACTCTTGGTATAAATTAAAGTTATAACCACTATACGATTACATTGGTGCCGTGACGTTACAATAACCACTATACGATTACAATATAAAAAAAGATTAAAATGGAGAACCGAGTTAAAGAACAATTCAACTCATTATGTTAAGTTTAGCATGGCCTAATGTACTCTTTCATCAATTGACATGCAATACAAAGTTCATTTAAATCATTAACATTTTATTTCATTTGAAGTTATTTGCTTGGTTTTTTTTATTATTTTGATAATCGTTTTTGAAGAAAGTAAGTCCCAACGCGTTTTCAGTCGCTTACGATTCCAACCTTGTCAAATGGTTTTATTGCTTCCTTCACCATCATCGGCATATTGAGGTAAATGTACGTTTAAAATATAATGGAGTTTTTAACGATAATGTGTTATTGATTTATGCATAAAGATATCAGATAGGTTTCTGTATATATACTGTTTTATACGGGGTTTTTTATATTTAATGATATAAACAATATTTCTTTTAAAACCTTAGTGTAGTTACATTGTGGAATAATACGGATACTTTAAAAAAAATTAAATGCATTATAGATAAATAAACACTTCTGCTAACAAGGTTCATGTTTGTATAACTCAAGTTTAAATAATCATTTGTTGCCAAGTAATTGAATTTGTCAATAGGTTTGAAATATTTCCGTCTTTATATTAATATCAATAAACAGAAACATTCGGCATAAATGAGTATGTTTTGCAGCATGAAACATGCCTGAGTTTTTTCACATTTTCAATTATTACATGTGGGTATATTATTCTTACATCACGTGTGTGTATATAATTCATATATCCACACCGATGTCTGGAGTATGTTCAAATGCAGGCAGGTGAGTTGATTGTGATTCTAATTGGAAAGATTTTACATTGTTTTATACTTTGACAACACAAAGAAGGCGAGTGTAACGTCAATATTTCATTATAAGCCCCTTGGAATGCTGTCCAAACTTTCGTGTCGTTGGAAACTCCTGTTTAGGTAATTCGTTTTTGTACATTTGTTATCAGATACATTTATTTCTTATTGAGACTCAAAAAAACAAATATATATGTTTTGCGTCTATCATTGTCAAGAATGTTGGCCAGGAACTCATGGCGTAAATTGTAAGGACTACTGCCCGCCTAACTTCTACGGCAGATTATGCTCAAAGAAATGTGAGTGTGAACCATGTAATAATGTCACAGGATGCTCAAATACAAGTAAGTATATATACGACACTGCTACAGAATTGCAAACATAAAGAGCTGCGTATAGTTTTAATCATATTTTGCCCTGTGTAAAGGTATTTTTTTTCACATATCACAAAAATTAAAATGTAACATTATTTTAAACAAGAATATTTTGAAAATATATAAATAGTTTCCTGATGACAATATCGAGAGGGTAATGGCGACGTCATAAATAGAGCATTTTCCCATAGGTTTTATAAAACTTAGCCATATACCTGCTCATCAATTGGGTGGCAGGTCGGTAGTTAAAATGCATGTTCAATTTCAATAAATAAGCCATTGGTGTTTAACTGTTGTCTTTTATAAAGATTTATTTTTTAGTTAATTCTGAAAGTTTTATGATGGTTTTATCGATGTTTTGTAGGAAAAGAATATCATTGGTTGTGTATATAATACTTTTATTTCTATTTATTAAATTTTTTCTGATATATGTTTTCTTTAAAGGTCTTCTATTTCTATGCATAAATCATATCACTCATACTAGGTTTTATCGCATTTTACTCGCTAAACAAAAATGACATAATTGTACTTAGATAACCACAATTTTACTTTAAAAGTGAAAACAGACTATCATATCGAATAGATATAACTACATTTACTGATACCTTGCTAATGCCCAAAAGTCAATAAATAAGTATTTTATAACACCGAAGAGAATTCTTTGGCGATGATGCATTGTTTCTTGCTAATACACTTGTATGTTCGAATTATCGGGCTTTGAATGGGATAACTCTAAAAATATTTCTGATATGAAGTGCGAGAGAAATCAAATGCTGTTGGTTGACAGTTTCGCTGGTTTTTCACAATAAGAAAACAGCACGCAAAATAATTCTCAATGCACGTAAACGCTGTCTTGATAAAGTAGCTAGTAATTAGGGGACGTAATTTTATCTAGAAAAAGCAAAGAGGTACAATAATTCTTTAAACAAAAAAAAGTGTGTCAAACGATATAAATTTTAAATTAATTTTTGGAAACAATATTTTGTATAAATCATTCAGGATTTATAAAAGATGTATACTATCCATGTATGGATTGTTACCGCATACATTTTTCTGGAATAAAAGTGAACGATGTGTTTATGCTATTGAAATTTCGTTGGTACATTTTGCCTCTAAAAACTACCAGGATGAAAGATGTGTTTTCACTATTTACCTGATAGGGTGTGATTTTCAGAATCCATAGAATGAACGGTGTACATCAATCATTTTGTCTAAAGTAAAATAAAACCTGTTATCTCTTCTTAAGCAAGATAAAACATTGGTTGATATAAAAAAATCAAAATGGAGACCTGAGTTTAAAAACAATTCAACTCGTTATACTAAGTTTTGTATGGTCCAATGTACTCTTTCATCAATTGACATGCAATATAAAGTTCATTCACATCATTAACATTTTATTTCATTTGAAGTTATTTGCTCGGTTTTCATTTATTTTGATAATCGTTTTTAAGAAGGTAACTCCCAATGCGTTTTCAGTCGCTTACGATTCAAACCTTGTCAGGCGGTTTTATAGCTCCCTTCATCATCATCGGTATATTGAGGTAAATGTAAGTTTTGAATATAATGGATTATTTTTAACGATAATTTGTTATTGACTTATGCATAAAGATATCAGATAGGTTTCTGTATATATACTGTTTTATACGGTTTTTAATATTTAATGATATATACAATATTTCATTAAAAACCTTAGTGTAGTTACATTGTGGAATAATACGGATACTAAAAAAATTAAATGCATTATAGATAAATTTACACTTATGCTAACAAGGTTCATGTTTGCATAACTCAAGTTTATAAAATCATTTGTTGCCAACTAATTGAATTTGTCAATAGGTTTGAAATATTTCCGTCTTCATATTAATATGAATAAACAGAAACATTCGGCATAAACGAGTATGTTTTCCGGCATGAAACATGTCTGTTTTCTTCACATTTTCAATTATTACATGTGGGTTTATTATTCTTACATCACGTGTGTGTATATAATTCATACATCCGCATCGAAGTCTGGAGTATGTTCAAATGCAGGCAGGTGAGTTGATTGTGATTCTAATTGGAAAGATTTTACATTGTTTTATACTTTGACAACACAAAGAAGGCGACTGTAACGTCAATATTTCATTATAAGCCCCTTGGAATGCTGTCCAAACTTTCGTGTCGTTGGAAACTCCTGTTTAGGTAATTCGTTTTTGTACATTTGTTATCAGATACATTTATTTCTTATTGAGACTCAAAAAAACAAATATATATGTTTTGCGTCTATCATTGTCAAGAATGTTGGCCAGGAACTCATGGCGTAAATTGTAAGGACTACTGCCCGCCTAGTTTCTACGGCATATCATGCTCAATGAAATGTGATTGTGAACCATGTGATCAAGTCACAGGATGCATAAATGCCACGGGTAGGTACTTGGACAATACAGAACTGATACAAAATTTCAAACATAAAGAACTACGTTCAGTATTTGACGTTTTGCCTTTTCGAAAGTAATTTTAAAGATATCGCAAACTATTTGAATGTAACATTTATTTAAACAATACATGAAAAAAGAAAATCTATAAATAGTCACCTGATGAAAGTTTCAAAAGGATAATTTTGACGTCATAAGTAAGCATGTATACGACACAGCTACAGAATTGCAAACACAAAGAGCTGCGTACAGTTTTATTCATATTTTGCCCTGTGTAAAGGTATTTTTTACAAATATCACAAAAAATTAAAATGTTACATTAATTTAAACAAGAATATATTGGAAACATATAAATAGTTACCTGATGAGAATATTGAGAGGGTAATGGTGACATCATAAATAGAGTATTTTCCCATATGTTTTATAAAACTTAGCAAAAGACACCAATTCTTCAGTAGTTTTTAATAGAAAAATATGCCCACAGCTATCGTTCACAATGAAGATCACATAATTAATTTATTGTGTGACATCACATGAAATATATAAATTTTATTGTAGGCGACTACTGCAAACACATTCTCCTCTTCAATCACCTCGGTTTACATTTTAAAAATATGATATTATCTTAAAGTCATTATCCTCTTTTGAAAACAGAATATATTTGTACAACTTGGTTGTACGCAAGTGTTAAAGATGATAAAATAATGTGTATTTTCATGAGAGTAAAATAGATTTTTTAATTAAGTGCATATGTTTTCAAAAACTGTACCATCTTCCTAATTTGATTAAAATCTGGGGCATCCAAATGATAAATAATTGTTTAATAATTCAATTTAATTAAGCCAAAAACTGCCCAGTTTGTCAGATATTGAACAGTGCAAGGTACATTTGCGTTAACGAATAGGCATAATATACATTAGATAAAATGAATAAATATAATACGCTTAACATTCGTCATTCATATGCATGTCTCTAAAAGATACAATTGTTAATGGACAAATTATATATGCTCGATTGGAATATAGATTCCTTGTCTATAAATGTATCTAATTGTTGAAATTGATAGGGATGATAGGTAGTAAATAATCCGCGAAATTGACGAAACCGGTATTTATGTTGTTTTTTCTCTTCTGTGGTGTTTCTGTGTATTGTATTAACCCCAATTATCTGCAGCTGTCCAATAAGTCAGTTAATGTACAGTTTTAACAAGTAAAGATTTATTGGACATCAGCATTGCCCGGTATGCAAGACAGCTAGAAATTTACTTAATTCGGTTTATAAAATAGTAGCGTCACTAAGATGCTTTATTTTTCGTGGCAGTACGGCACAACATGAAGAAAACCCATGAAATGAGTTTCACAAGATATAAACTGGCTATTTTTTTTTTCAAATGAAACTGTAGGGAATATAATTTACAACTTATATCAGAAAATATAAATCTGTTGATAAAATGTCAAGGTTATTGGTAAAATATTATTTATTTTTCTTTCCAACATGAAATTATAAAGACGCATCGATTTTCAAAAAAAAAACCCGCATATTTTCTTACACAGTGTTATTTGAGATAGAATTAAAATGAAGAGGGTAATTTTAAAACTTGTCTTTAAATATGCCTAAATTGCAGAGAGTTGAATAAAAGGTCAATTTTTAAAACTTCATTTCTTGGGTACTTGAGTGTGGTTTTTTGTAAAATAACGCTAGAAAGAAATTTCTTAGAATTAATCAAATTATGATTAGATCTATCGCGCCCCGTATATCAAATGTTGTTATTACATAACAAATACGGGGGCTTGAAAGATCTTGTTTTGTTATTTTTAGAAGAGTTTAAAAAAGATAACTGTTATTTAACAAAAAAATAAGTTACATGCATATGATTTTAAAATCTGATAGATAACACTAGTTCGGAGGAAGACGAAAGTCTGAAGAATTCTGCATTATGGCCTACATTGTCCGTTTTGGCATCTTGTATCGTAATCTTCTGTATACTAAGGTAAATGTAAATGTCATTTTCTTAATTTTGTTTATTTTGAAAATGAATAATGATTGATATTTCTACTTAAAATTTTTTAAATTGGTTCATAAATTTCTGTTTGCAGACAACGGATGCTGACTAAAATACCCTCTGATCTGGATGAATCTGGTAGCAAAACGTTTTTAATAATCACCTCAAAAGAATTATTGTATTTAAGAATGTTGAGAATAATTATCACCTATTCTGTGATTAACAGGTTCCAAAAATGAAATGGCTCCTTCAGAAAATAGTAGATATAGTATATCGAAAACGCCGAGGACAATTGATTTATCTCAAACAAATGACACAGAGACAAGCTACGACAAATGTCACACTACAGTTTCAAACAACATGACAGAAACAACCTCACGAAATGATTATGGATGTGACGACTCTATGGATGGAGCTTACAACATTCTAAAACTTACAGTGTCGGATAAAAATGACCATATGCAAATTCCGAAGAACAGTACTAGTTCAACTCATTTGGAAATACAAAAACATACAAACGTACATGAGGCGTTCTCAGTTTCAAACATTGTGTCGGATAAAAATGACCATATGCAAATCCCGATTAACAGTTCGACTCCTTTGGAAATACAAAACATGACAAACGTAAAAGAAGAAACATCTCAGGTGGCTTCCTCAGTTTCAAACATTGTTAAAACAGAGAAGCTTGAATCAAAACCTTCAATCCATCGAGAGAAAAGGAAACACCAGAAGGAATTATTGCGGGCACTGGATGAATTCAAAAAGGGAAGCACTAGAGATAGGAAAAAACTTAGGTATAGCTTTACAAAATCAACAGAACTGTTCTGATATATATACTTCACGCGTTATTTCCTTATTGTGAATTGATATTGATATCAATTTTTCTGTGAAATGACATATGGTATGTGCATAACAATTTATAATTATTTACTGTTTATGAGAACATCAGGTGTTTTTAAGCATGTCCTATGATGCTATTCATAGGCATTCTATCAGATTGGTACGCGTATGCGCATTAAGTTATTGAATGTGTGGAAAAAATGTAAGATTGACTCGTGATTCAATTATATTTTTCTCAAAGATCAAATTAGTGAAAAACATGGTTAGTTAATGTAAAGGACTATGTGCGGTTTTATTCATTTTTTGCCCCCCCCCCCCCCCCAAATCAAAGTTTTAAAAAGAGCTTTAAAAATAAGGTGAAAGATAGTTAAAATCATATTGGAAAAAAGGCATTAAAGGTTATCACCACAGTGACGTCATAATGTAGAAATGACGTCATGAAGATTGCATTATTTTGATAAATTGTTGTTTTGTAGCAAAATATGGGTGTTTTCCGATGGTTTTTCGACTGGGAAACATCGAGCGCAGACTTGCTCAAGTACCATTTTTAGGCATAATGTGTATAACTATCTGAAGAAAAATATATGTTAAAATCGCACTTGAGCAGACCTGCGCTCTATACTTCCGAATTTGTTTGCAAATTTGCGGGAATTAGGTCATTTAGATGACGTCATAGATAAACAGCAAACAAGCTATGATGACTAAAATTAATATTAAAGTTATAGGCATCCTCTATACAATGATTTGTAAAGATTTGATTTTTATACGATACTATTTAAAAAAAATTGGTTGAAATCGGGGGCAGATATTTGACCATACCGCACATAGTCCTTTGTATAATAGTACCTATTTTTTCATCGACAAAAAAATGCATCTCTCAACACTGTACTTCATCTAAATATCACCATTTTCCAAAACATGATAGCAATTGTTTATACTTTGTAAAGGCATCGTTTACTGTATTGAAAGACATTTGTTATGTTTCACAAACTAAGATTTGTTTGTGCTTTTGTTGATATCATTAAAAATAGTTTATCACAAAAGAAAATGTTTATTTTGATTTATGGAACGTTTTTATTTTCAAATTTTATCAATGTAACGATGTATACATAACTGATACAATAAAACAACATATGTACTTATATAGTTTTGAGCTACTAAGAATGAGCCATCACCATCCTTACAACATTTAAAGAATCAATGAATAAATAAAAAAAGCTATATGATGATAAAAAAATGAAGTCTGCTAGCGACATTTTAACAGCTGGCGCAACATAAACAATTCCTTTGTAACATATGATACTAAAATCTAACAAATAACATATTACATTCCCAAACATGGATTAATGGAAACAAAAAAATAAACATTATTACGTTGTTATAACTTACAGTGTGCCATATTTTTTTAATCGTAAAATTCTGTGCAAAACCATAGATAGCAATGACTCTCTTTAATTTCATATCTAACCAAATCATAAATTCTACAAAGTGAAAACTTCCTCACTTATCCATAGTTATTATAATAGATTGACATAACAAGGCTCTTAAAACTCTTTGAATGTCATACTTTGATAAAAGTACTTTAAGTGATTGTAGTTATCATATTGTCCGCTGTCAATTTCAATCAACAACTTCGTTGCTTTCACTCTGGTCACGTGTTTCCGTTGCTGACATTTGCTCGTCATCATTGACAGGAAAATTCAAGAGAAAAAGTGCACGAATATTCTCCATATTTTCCTGTGTCGAATCGTCTGCCTCAACTGTTTCTGATTCTTCTCCGGACCCTACATTTATGGTTGGGATCGGCAGAAGACTAAACATATCAGGTGCCTGAATCATTCCTACGTTTCTGCGTCGTTCGCGACCATAGTTTGGTTTATCTAATTCTTTTTCGTGAAGCATCTGCTGAAGAGTCATTCCTTTGCCATGGCGCCTTTTCTTCGTGCTCGAATTTCTCCTAACTTAAGTGGCACGTCATCTTGAAATAAAGGTAATACAGAATAAGTTTATGATACAACAGTGTTTTAAACTTATACCACGTACATGTATTACAATAGGACAAAATTTATCCCTCATATATTAAACATTACATTAAACCCTTCAACACATCCATTAATTATAATTCATTCGGTTTTTTTAATATGAGAAATGATTTCATTGGATATGTTTTACTAAAGACAAATCAATAATAGATAAGCTATCAAATCCAAAAATACAACATTCACATTTTGTAATTACAATATTTATTACAAAATGATGATTATCGTTTTTACCAGATATATTTTTTTTGTTTTTACAAAATACTAGGTCTACTTATACAAACAAAAGCTGCAATATTCAATTGCATATATCTATGTAAATTAATTTCACAATTAAACGTGGTGTGGTACAATAAAAACGAATTAAATGGAAAAAAAACCTTGAATATAGATCTAATACATGGTTACATTACTGAGTATTTCAACAATGCAGATAATGTTCAACATAACTAGATGCATGTAAAGCGTCAGACACAATAGAATACAGTATATATTTCAAAATATCCCATTACTAAAATACTGTAGGTAGGCGCCATTTTTGTCCCAATGCAGTTCCCTTGATTTGTTTGTTAAATCTCCATCAAAATGAAATGTGTTGTTTTCCAAAAAAACTTTATTGAATCTAAAATTAAGTCTGTGGTGAAAAGTCTCTCGGAATAAGCTCTCGGTGTTTTTCTATCCAAAACTTTATAGCTTGTAATCCAAAATCATGTGTAATATATGTATATAAACTAGAAACATCAAATGCTACTAGAATAGATTTTGTGTCTGTTGTTTTAGGAATTTTGTTGAGGAAATCCAGGTAACCCGAATGTAACTACATTGTAGGGACTTTTTCACATTTAATCTTTAGTAAAATGTCTACAAATTAAAGTTGCTCAGTCTATGTATTGGGCATGCTGGGCCCGCAACAATTGGTCGAAGTTACAGATCCAAGGGTTCAGTAGTAGTAATAGATGCTTGATACTGATCTTTAATAGCGGTTTTAATATTATTAGATTTATGTATTTTAAGAGTGTCATAAATTTTGCTAGTTTTCATTTCAAAATTTGTAAGATAATCCAGTTCCTTATCTTTCAATAAATGTTCAGATTTTATTAATAGGCGTTTCAAATCTCTCATGATATTCTTGTCGGGATTTTCTTGTAATTTGACATAAAAGTTATCGTCACTTAGATGTTTAAGAACAAAGGTTTTATAAAAAGTTTTGTCCATACACACAATTGCTCATCCTTTATCAGCTTTTTGAGAATGATTTCATCTTCATTTTGTAAGTTTTGCAGAGCTTTCTTCTGTTTGACGCTTAAATTATGTTTAACAGGTTTTCTGTTTTGTAGTTTTCAGACTATCAATGTAAAATCCAGGAAGCGCTAGTAAATAGAAATTCTGGAACTGTGCATTTTCTTTTTTCTTTTTATTTTTTTTAATTATATATATATAAATAAAGCAGTGAATAGAATCAACAACACTAAGCATCTCCAAAGTGTCGGATTTAATATATAGATACTAAGCCAGTAAACTGAATATATAAAGCACTAAAAATGACTAACGACACGAACAATAGATATTGTCAAATTTTCGGGACTGGTTGTCCCTTCTTCATGACAAAAGAAATACATTACGTGGGAAAAACAAAGAAAACAAAATCTAGTGCTACTATTCAAACTACTAAAGAAACTATAAACAGCACAACTACATTATAAACAGTTTTAGTTCACATTCTTAAAGGACGTTTTTGACAATGCGTCCAATCGCTCTAAAGTAATCAATCGACACACACCTTTTGGATCTCTATGAGCATGTATCCAAATAGCAACCATTAAGACTTTTTACCTGTCTTTGGGCATAAATCAAAATGGAGAGGTCTTCTTTAACATATCAATAGACTATAGAAACGATTCAAACAACTTGACGTCCACAATGTTTATTACTTACTACTATATATTCAATAAAAACTGTCATGTGATCAACAAAAGTCATGTGATCAGCGTCGTTTCTCCGCCTAAAAACGGAAGAAAGAATATCAAAGGCTCCTTTTATACATATATTTTTTTTACCCTTATGGACCCGGTAAGTCTGGTATTATCTTGGATGGATCGCTGCATCATGATGATTTTATACCAATTATCTCCTAGTAAAATGCATTGGAAATCGGGTTTTCAAAAAATGTTTTATTGTATTTATAAACATTTAATTCTTTTCAGACCTAATTGTAGCTACATTAATGCATTATAACGGATTATTTTTCTAATTTTTTGTTAAAAAATATATCATATATGAAAAACACTTATGCAAACTAGGTTCAAGTTAAAAAGCTCAAGTATATATCATAATAATAATTTGCCCTATAATTGACTTTGTCAACAACTATAGACTGTTTCCGTCTTAATATGTACGTGAATAAACTGAAACATTCATCATAAATAAATAGTTTTTCTGTTCTACAAGATGTCTGTGATATTCAAATATTACTTCATTACATTTGTAAATAAAGTTCATGCATACACAGAGCTGATTGGAGTATGTTCAAATGTGTCAGATGGGTATGTAAACTGTATGTAACTGTTAATTAAAACATTTTTCATAGATTGTGTATTTTATATTTATAACAAAAGTAAAACAACATTAACGTCATGTTTTTAGAAGCCGCTTGGAATGTTGTGAAAACTATCGACGCGTTGGGAACTCTTGTGTAGATAATCTGTTTTTGTTATTTTTGTTATCACTTTTTTTTAATTTATACCCGAAAAACGAAATATTAAATGTTTTGCATTATTCATTGGCAAGAATGTTGGCCGGGAACTCATGGGATAGATTGTAGGGACAACTGTCTTCCTATTTTTTACGGCAGATTATGCTAAGAGAAATGCGGCTGTGAACCATGTGATAGAGTCATAGGATGCTTAATTACAACTGGTAAGTGTTTCTACAATACACCTACGCAAATAAATCAATAATATTTAATGATTCAAAATCCGAGAACTGCCAATCTGTCAGATATTGGATAGTTCAATGCGCCTTTGCGTTAACACATATGCAATATTAGTTCGACAAAAACGTTTTAATTCTTAACATTCCAATAAATGCACACTGTGACAAGAAACAAGCATACGCAAAAAATGGTCACTTTATATTTTTGTTATTCATGTAAAAAAAAAGGTAGTTCGTGGCGGGTAGGATGCAGTTGAAATAGAGAATGTGTGACTGGAATTTATGATTTGTTTTGTACAAATGTATCTGATTTCTTCAATTTATAATGATGATGTATTGAAAATAGTCGGCGAAATTGGACATCACTTCTGTTGCGATTCAGTGTATTTGTGTTTATTCAATGTCAATAGTCAATGTACACATACGAATTGTAAATTTGCTGAGTATGAAAAGTATTGGCAAACTATTTGCGATTTGTTATAAAATGTCTTTATAATAGTTGTATAAGTAAATTCTTGACATATATATGTTCATGAAAGGTAATCAATGTATGTAAAAAAAAAGGTTAATTTTTCTTTGTGTTTTATCAAGTTTCAATAAGAATAAAATCATGTCATCGTTTTTTTTCGTGTAATAAAGGTATCACGTACCAATGTATAAGATATTATTATGAATAAATTAAAATATCAAATAATGTATACGTTTCATAGCAATGTACACATACTTTTGTAAAACAATTTGTTTTTAAAACTTTTAAATTTTCGATTTTTTCTGTAGAAATCTTTGTACCATACAGCTGCAGATATAGATTTATTTATCAGTTCATTCTGGAAATTTTATAATGTTAATGATAATTTTATTTCTATTTTATAAATATTTTCTCATATATGTTTTCTTTTAAGGTCTTTTTCTATGCATATATTACAGTATATCCGGAAAATTTCGCGATGATCTAATTTTGGGTTCCTTCGTGATCTCTTTTAAATCGCAAATAATTAAATACGCAGAAATTTTATCCTATATCGTTTTCTATAACAAACTTTTTAAATCGCAAAAAATAACTGATGCAAATTTAAAATATTTCCCATTTTCGCAAATTTTGTGACACGCAAAACAACCCGGATATACAGTATAACACTCATACTAGGTTTTATTGTATTTTACTCACTAAACAAAGAATATAATTATAATGACATAATTGTATTTCGTAAGCAATAACTTACTAAAAAAATTAAAAGTAGAAACAGACTATGAAATTGAGTACATATAACCACATTTGCCAACTGTATCGACACCTTGCTTAAGTCCAAATAGTCATTAAATATATGTATTTTATATCATCAAAAAGAACAATTTGTCGATAATGCAGAGTTTCTTCCTAGTTTGCCTGCATGTTGTAGTTATCGGGCTTTGAATTGGACAATCTTAAAAATATTTCTGATATGAAGTGCGAGAGTAATCAAATGCTGTCGGTCGACAGTTTCGTTGGTTTTCCACAATAGGAAAACAGCGCGCAAAATATTTCTTAATACATGCAAACGTTGTTTTAAGTAGCAGGTAAAGTAGATCTAACTTTATCTAGAAAATAAGCACAGAGGTACAATTATTCTTTGAATTAAAAAAATGTGACGAAAGATATAAATTTTAAATCAATTTTTGGAAACAATACTTTGATAAATCATTATGGATAAATGAAAGATGTATACTATCCATGAATGGATTGTAACCGCATACTCTGGATTTACTTTTCTGGAATAAAATTGAACAATGTGTTTATGCTGTTGAAATTTCGTTGGTACATTTTACCTCTAAAAGCTATCAGTATGAGATATGTTTTCACTATTTATATGATGGGGTGTGATTTTCGGAATCCACAGACAGAACGATGTACACAATGCATTTTGTGTGAATTTGAAGAAATCCTGTTCTCTTTTCTTTAGCAAGATAAAATTTTGGCTGATATAATAACATTAAAAATCTGAGTTTAGAAATCAATTCAACTCAATTCAACTAGGTTAAGCGTGGGCTAATGTACTCTTTCATTAATTGACATACAAAATGATGTTCATTCAAATGATGAAGATTTTTTTCCTTTGAAATTATTTTCTTGGTTTTAATTATTTTGATAATCGTTTTGAAAAAAGTAAGATCCAACGCGTTTTCAGTCGCTTAGGATTCAAATCTTGTTTTATAGCTTCCTTCACCATCATCGGTATGTTGAAGTAAATATAGGTAAATAAATATTGGTTTTTTTAACGATAATGTGTTATTGACTTGTGCATAAAGATATTACATTTGTTTCTGTATATATACTTTTTATATGGTTTAAATATTTAATGATATGAAAACAATATATAAACTATATCTTAAGGCCTAAGTGTAGCTACACTGTGGCTTAAAATGGATAAATTAAATGCATCATAGATATATTAACACTTATGATAACAAGGTTCATATTTGTATAACTCAAGTTTATAATAAGATTTAACTTATCAGAGTTAAATCCATTTATCAAAGGGAAATCATATTTAGATTTCATCATATTAACATTTTATTTTATCATCAACTCGTAAATCTAGGCATGTATTTCACAACTATTATTCCCACAATAATCTGCGCCTCCTGGTATTAGCCTTACCATCGGCCTTAAATTCTGGGCTATTAGCCAATCCCGTGACGTCATTTTTGTACTTGCATCAGTCCTTTAAAAAATTCAAGAGGTAAGACGTGTTTTTGTTTCAGGTTCTGTCAACCATTTTGTTAATGTTTTGGTTATGCCGTCGTTTTGTGTAAATTATTTTGTTACGACGAATTCTTATTACAAATTCTTAATTCTCTGAAACCTTTCAATCGCCGATGACAATTTAAAGATTAGATTTTTTATGGATTTAATCGGTTCGTAATACGGCACATGTAGCAATTGCTCGATCGTGCACGTGTTTTCAAAACATCCGACGATTCTTTGTTTTATCTTACACAATTTATATGTGTTGATTTATTCTTTTTATTTTTAATGAGTAAACTATGCCAAAAAGGAAGGTTCGAGAGGCCCCGCCTGCACCACGTGCAAAGCCGCGCGACCGGAAGCGGGTGCAACAGACAGCGCTGGCTCGGATGGTCCACAGCATAGTGTAAATCTGGTCGATCTATCTGGTCCCCAGCATAGTGCGAATCTGGTTGATTTCCCCACCTCACCTAACCTAAATAGGCAAACCATGTCTACCCATAAGCAACCACCAGCGCTGAACAGGGCACAATAGTAGTATAAGGCCCCTAGATAGGGGGGTCAACTGAGGTCAAATCCAAAATGGCGTCTAATATTATTTAGGTCAAATCCAAAATGGCGTCGGAATAAAGGTAAACAAAGGCAGTATAGACAGAACAAGTCAAATTTTATTGAATTCAAAGCAAATAAATGAACAAATGAACATATATACAGTGTTTAAAGGAGAAAAATGTTAATAAAGAACAAATTTTTTCACTCGGAAACGAATTTTTTTCACTCGGAAACGTTCATTTTCTGATATCACACTCGATTTTGTCAACGCCTTTGAGGGTTTGATCCGTGAAATAGATCGAGAAATAATCATTTTCGTTGAACTTCGCGGCCATGGACCATTTTTCAGTGGCTTGTTCCTTCGGTCCTCCGTTCAGATAGATGTTTGGTCCCAGGAGTTTGTTGAGTTCTTTGATGTTGAGTGGTTTTTTCAGCTGAATTTCCCCGCTGATATTGTGGGTTCTTCCGTTTCTGACGAAGCAGAATTTTTTGCAATGTTCGGTGAAGAGTTCCTTGAGACTTTTGAATTTTTCTTCCGTGGCGATTTTGGGTTCGACATAGATGCTCCATGCTTCTCTTGCTTCTCCTGTGGCTGCTGCTTTCACCCATTCGTCGGCTTCGTTGAAAGTTTCTGTCATATCCTTGATGTGGGGGAGGATTTGGTCCAGTATTTCTGCGAATATTTTGACGTTTTCTTTGTTGTCCATCTTGAGTGCGTCGACTTCTGCTTCCATGAGGGCCAATTTTTCTTTAGCTTTTTGGATTTGTTCATCAGCTTTCCGTTGAATTTCTCGGATGAAAGTTGTGGCTTCTGAGGTATCGTATAAGGGAGTGGCTTGTACTTCATCTTTCATTTTCTGGTTGATATTTTCCATTTCTTTGACATGTTCTTTGTATTCTTGGAGCTCTTTTTCTTTTTCTGTCATTTTTTTATCCAGGACTGTTTCTTTATCTTGGAATTTTTTAGCATTGCTGTCCATATAAGTGAACAAATTGGCCTCCATGCGAGTTATCATGTCATCCTTTTGTTGGAGTTCTTTTTCTTTTTCAGCCAGTTTTTTCTCCAATTCCTTGGATTTTTGTACGTAATCGAAGTCGATCCAAGTTTCCATTTCGCATTCCATGCGTTTCATTATTTCTCTGTTTTCTTGGAGATTGTCCTTCAATTCCTGCAGTTCGTTTTCTTTTTCGGTCAGTTTTTCTTCCAGTGCAGTATTTTTCATTTCTGCTCTCTCTAGTTCGTTTTCTATTATCCAATTGAAGGTTTTTAGTTTTTTGTACTCTTCCTCGGAGAAGAATAGGGGAGGAGCTTTTTCTAGTTTGTGAATTTTTTCTTGCAGGTTTTCGACTTCTTCTTCCAGTTTGTCTATTTCTTTATCCTGTTCGTCATTTTCTTTTTCTTGCTCTTCAATTTCTTTTTCTTGTTCTGCGACTTCTTCTTTCAAATCCTGAATTTTCTTAGTGGCTTTTTGATTTTCTTTGATGGCCTTTTGTAGTTCTTCTTTGGTGATCTGCAGTTCCGTTTCCACGTCTCTTTTCTGTTCTAGTTCTGCTTCAGCCTCTTCCTTCATTTTTTCTGCTAGAATGACGTCCAATTTCAGCCTGTTGAACTCGTTTTCTGGGTAATAGTAATCCTTGAGCAGGTCTTGTATTTTGTCGTAGAGAGATTTTGTGCCTGTTCCGGGTCCAAAGGTTCCTGTCACTAAGTGAGGGTTTTTAGCCAGTCTTCTTTTTTCCTGGATGACTATCATTTTGTAGAATTCCTTGTCTTCCTGCTTTTCTCTTTTCAGTATGTCTAAGTAAGTTTCTCCGCTATCATTTCTGGGAGGCTTTAGAAGAAATGCTGGTTTTTCTTCTGTTTCCTCGGAGGATGAGAATCCAAACTTCTTGGCTGGCTCAATCTCAGTCATTTCTTCTTTGATTTTCTTTTCCTCTGCCATGTTGCTGAATTTCTCTCTGATTTTTTCCACGATAAGGTTCTGAATGCTCTCCATTCAATGGTGTGAGGAACTGAAGAGAAACGCTGTGTTATATACCCTCCGTGTACGTGACTTGAGTCAATGTAGCTGCGACGTAAACAACAGCTGTGTGACCTAGACAGCTGTGTGACCTAGATTATAATACTCTGACGTATCTGTCTAGCGACCTTGATATGAGTTCGTAAACATGTTTTGATGAATATAACTATAGCATTATTAAATATTTTTTTCATTTTGGATCCTTCCCTTGAAAGCGAGAGAGATGAATGTAGACGAAAGCATTTTGTTGAATAAATCTCGTTTGTTGAGATATAAGAGAAAGCGATTGATTGATGAAAATTTAAAACTTTTAAAGAAAAAAAAAGCGGTCAGAAAAGCTGTTAAGAAAAAAGTGGTTTCTGACTTTTACAACGTTAGATTAGACAGGGGGCGACAATCTCGCAAATTTAAAGTGAAACAAAATGTATATACGGTCAGCTTTCGACCTTTCCCTCAGAAATCAGATAGCGGTTTTGTGAAACGTTTATTGAGCGACATGTTGAAAGAAGTGAAAGAGCGCATGCAATGTAATCCTAACGATTATTTGAGATTGAATTTGCGCCATCCCTCTTTAGATTCTGAGATTTGGTATGAATTTACTCAATCAAAGAATTTGAACGAAGCTACTATTTTGAATAAAGTTCAGGCAGTGCAGCAATCGAAAAAAGATTTTACTATTACGGACGGATCTGCTGAATTTGAATTGTTTCACGTCAAATATCCTCAGGGAAGCGGAGGTCAAAAAGTCAGACATCTACATGCTAATAAAGAGAAGTTTAAGAAAGGAAAAAGATCTGTATTGAAAATTAAAAATGTAGGTGATCATCTCTGTCTCCCTCGAGCTATTGCTGTAGCTCGGTTACACAGTCAGCGCCCCTCGGATCCCTTGGAATTGCCCCGTTGGAAAAAACAGTGGGATCGTATTAAAAGGAATGATATTCTTTCCCCCCAGCAGAAAAAAGAAGCTTTAGAGTTGATGAAAAAAGCTCATTGTGATGCTAATTTGCCCTGCGGTCCCGAGGAATGGAACAAGTTACAAGAAGTATTGCTTCCTGAATATCGATTGAAAATATTTCAATTTAAAACGGTCTCTTCTCGACTGAAATTAGAGGCTATTTACAAAGGAAAAGGAAATGGAAAATGTTTGAATGTTTTGTTGGATGATGAACACTACGATACTATTTTGTCTATGCCTGGATTGACCGAAAACAAATATTACTGCGATTATTGCGATGTAGGTTATAGTCACATTGAAGATCATAGAGTCAAATGTCCTTACCTTTGTTCTTTTTGTTTGGGGGACACCCCATGTATTTCCGATGGGAGTAGCATTGTTTGTTCTGATTGTAAGGGGTATTTTAAAAGCAAGATTTGTTATCAGAGACATTTAGAGTCTTACAGTAAAAACTCTGAAACTAGTGTATGCAGTTTAATGGATCGATGTTCTCACTGTCAAAAATGGATGAGTAAAAAGTTACTCCCTTATCACAAATGTGGGGACGGAAAATGGTGTAAGATTTGTAGAGAAATGGTCGAGAAAGATCACCAATGTTTTGTTCAAGTCAAACCTACTCTGAAAGAGAGAGGGAAAAAACTTCAAATGTACATTTATTTTGATTTTGAATGTACTCAAGAAAATGGAACTCACGTCCCTAATTTATGTGTAGCTCATCGTGTGTGTCAGCATTGTGATCATTTAAAGGTAGATCAGTCCTGTTCTCACTGTGAACATTTAGGCCCTCGACGCCATTTGTTTCGTGGTTCTGAAACTTTGAAACAATTCATGGAATGGCTTTTTCAGGCCCAGCCTCACGCTACACAAAAAAGTCAATCTCAGCTTTTGCACGAAGGGGCCATTGTCATAGCTCACAATTTCAAGGGATACGATGGGCAATTTATTTTGAATTATTTGGTGCATACTGCATGCATAACTCCCTCGGTGATCATGAACGGAACTAAGATTTTATCGATGGAAGTTCTTGGTTTGAAATTTATAGATTCTTATAATTATTTGCCTTTTGCTTTATCAAAAATGCCTTCGGCTTTTGGATTTGAGGAAATGAAGAAAGGATATTTTCCCCATTTTTTTAATACGGAGCAAAATCAGAATTATGTGGGTCCCTATCCCCCCGCTTCTTATTACAATCCTGACGACATGACTTGTTCTGGACGAAAAGCGTTTTATGATTGGTATCGGCAACAAGAAGGCAAATTGTTTGATTTTCAAAAAGAATTCGTAGATTACTGTATCTCTGACGTAGACATTTTACAACGATGTTGCGCTCAATTTAGAAAGACCATACAGAGTTTGGTACAAGTCAATCCTTTTCAAGAAGCCATTACTTTTGCCAGTACTGCTAATTTAGCCTATCGAAGAGGATTCATGCCGGAAGACAGTATTGCCATCATACCGAATTTGGGATACGACCCAGCCCGACAATTTTCAATGAAAGCTTGTCGTTGGTTAGCTTGGATGAGTCGAGACGGGCGGCGGATTTATCATGCTAAAAATGGGGGAGAAATAAATTTAGGGCCCTATACCGTAGACGGGTACGATCCAGAATCGAATACCGTGTACGAATTTCATGGATGTTACTGGCACGGTTGCCCTCAATGTCATTCTGATTTAGAGAATGAAAATCATCCTCATCGAGTCGATTGTACTTACGGGACGTTGTACGAACAGACTTTAATTAGAGAACATCATTTGAGAGAACAGGGGTATAAAGTAGTTTCTATTTGGGAACACGATTTTGATTTGGAAATGAAAAATAATTGTGAATTGCAAGAGTTTGTGGGCAATTTAAATTTTCAAGATCCTTTGAATCCTAGGGAAGCTTTGTATGGGGGGCGCACCAATGCCACGCGTTTATTTTGTACCGAGGGAGACATGAGATATGTAGACGTTTGTTCTTTATATCCTTTTGTTTTGAAACATAGACCTTTTCCCATGGGTCATCCAGAAATCATCACGGAGAATTTTGAGGAGATTTCTAATTATTTCGGGTTGATTCAATGTCAGGTTTTACCCCCTCGGGGTCTCTATCATCCCGTTTTACCCTATCGTACCGGAGGAAAATTATTGTTTCCCTTATGTCGTACTTGTGCCCAAAAACTTTGTCAAGATCCTCAGTATCGCTGTCAGCATACAGATTCTGAACGCTGTATTACCGGAACTTGGGTGACTAGCGAACTTCAAAAAGCCTTAGAATGCGGATACCAGTTAAAGAAAATTTACGAAGTATGGCATTTTCCAGAAAAAAGTCAGGATCTCTTTCGCAGTTACATTGACACGTTTTTGAAAATCAAACAGGAAGCCTCTGGATATCCCCCCGATTGCGAGACCGAGGAACAACGGGTAGCTTACATCCGCGACATATTTGATCGAGAGAAATTGATGTTGAACCCTATAGAAATCGAGAAAAATCCCGTGAAACGAACTATTGCCAAGTTATTTTTGAATTGTTTGTGGGGAAAATTTGCTCAGCGCCTTCAATTACCTAAAATCGAATATTTGAACGAAGAAGAACAATTGACGAGAATGTTACAGGACAGCACTCTTGAAATCAAAGGAGTTGAGTTATTAAACAACTTAGAACAACCCGAACGAGATTTGATTTTAATTAATTATCTGGAAAAACAAGATTTCATCGAAGACTGCCCCTTTGGAAACGTGGTGTTAGCTGCTTTTACTACTGCTCATGCTCGTTTACATTTATACGACACCTTAGAAAAATTAGGAGATCGGGTTCTTTATTTCGATACCGACAGTATTATTTATCAACACGTAGAAGGGTTGTATAATCCTACTATAGTCAATAGTTTAGGAGGATGGACCGACGAATTGGAGGGAGGTCATATTACCAAATTCATGTCTGGTGGCCCTAAGAATTATGCATTTGAAACAGATACTGGAAAAAGCGTGCAAAAAGTCAAAGGCCTTACTTTGAATCATCGAGCTTCTCAAATCGTAACCATGAAGGCTTTAGAGAAAATGATTTTTAAAGAATTGGATGAAGTGACGGTCACTTATCCTCATAAAATCCAGAGAACCAAGAGACATGAATTATTGACCAAACATTTTACTAAGAAATATCAAATTGTATATGATAAACGGCAGATCATTGATGATTTTAAGACTCTTCCTTTTGGTTATTAAACTTGTTTGTTCGAATAAAATATATGAAAAAAATATCACCTCTTGTTTTATTTCTTAGGACCAGAGTCCTCTTTATATGATAAAATAATAAACAATGGATTTCAAATGCAAAAAAAACTTTTAATTGGAAACTCAGCAAACAAACATACAACATATTTACATGATTTTTGAAAGACATTTAGTAATGAGAAAAAAACATATTTACCATTAATGATTAAAGAATCCAAAAAAAACTTCACGTATATACACAGATTGATTTTTTTTCACACGGATTTCACACGGATTTCACATATTTTTAATTCTTTCCATCACTCTGCACACTTGGAGCAGTTTCAGGAGTTCCTCGTTGTTCCCAAGCATTTTCATTTTCAGGTAAGACTGGTAGAGTAATTGTCTTTTAGCATCTCGTAGTTTTTTCCTACTTCTTTCTTCTTCTTGTTTTTCCTCTTCTCTTTTTCTTTTCTCTCCTCCCAAACGGTTGACCATTTTGCTGTATGTTTCGCAATTCAGCCATAATCCCGTCAATTCTTCTTTGGCTTTCCCGTAATCCGTACAAATTTTGTAAACCCCGCTTACTTTGTCTGCTTTGGCTCCCTCGATTTCCTCCAGCTCCTGTTGACTCATGTTTTCTACCAATTTGTCCGTGTCGATGTCTTCTGCCATAGCTTGCATCTCGATCCAGTCACCGTCCTCTTCAGTACCAGTGAGATCATTTAATATTTCTTGGAAATCGGATGCGACCACTTCTAAGGGGGTTTGATCTGTTCCCTCCTCCATTTTCTCCACCACGAAAATTTCTGTCTCCGCCTCTTTTCCTTCTTCTTCTATTTCCTCCTCATCTGTTTCTTCTTCTTCTTCTTTCTCTCTCTCTTCTTCTTTCTCTCTTTCTTCTCCTTCTTTCTTTTCTTCCTCCTTCTCTTCTTCTTCTTCTTCTTCTTCCTTCTCTCCTTCTTTCTCTTTTTCTTCCTCCTTTTTTATCAAATAAAGTTTCTCTGGTTCCATCTTCTCTACTTCCATCGGTTCAAATATTGAGGGAGGACATTCGACTTTTGGCATCATGTATCCAACACCGCCGTCCGCTAAGGGTACCGCGATTATAGCTCTTATCTCTCCTTCCATTTTATTGTTGCGTTTTACTTTACTGTGGCACTTCCCCATCCAAATTGTGACGAATAATGATTTGAGCTGTCTTTTTATATCCTCTCAATAACGAAAGTAGTTTGTTTCTCGGTACTGGACTACGTGACGTGTCACAGCCAGGTGTTTCATTCACGAGCTGAACTAGGTGCCCTCTCTTGCCAAGTCTGATCGTAACTCTTACAGCATTGACCTTTGTGCGTTTTAGGCTTTTTATAGTTTTCATTGAACCATTGTCTCACGTAGCGATCTGTTTGTTTTGGTGTCCAGTGTTTAGGAAATAATTGTTTTAATACTTTACGGCCTCTTCTATGACGATGATGTAAAAAATAGACACAATATTCCCCGCACACTTTACTTGTAAAATCTTGATAACGTCTTCCATTATATATCATGTGATGACTGTTTCTTTCAATAAATTCTTGAATTTCCTTATACAAGGGGGGAAATCCATAAGAATCGAAATATTCGATCGTATCTCCGTCTAAATATAAACACACCCAATGAGCTCCCGGTTGATCTTGAGGATCTGTGTTTATGACCATGGCTTTTTCTTTAAAATTTAAATGTTTAGGAATGATATCTAGGGCATAGACACCTGCAAAAGAAGATCCTAAATCTGCCTTTAAGACTTTTTTCAATTGATAGGTATCCATTAATAATCAGTGCTGACTTCTCTTTGTTTGTTGATTTCTAGCACGTTATCAAATTCAGCGTAGACTAAACAATTCAGAGTTTCTTGCGTGTTTTCTGCAAATTGAATTTCGATTCTCAAATTTCCTGTTTCAATCAGATGAAACTTGTCTAGTTGTGCCTCCGGATCTTTGGTGAAATCTATACACCACAAGGTGTAGCCGTCTTTATACTCGTCGAAACTAATTCCTGGGGCCCAATCGGCACCGAATTTTCCCAACCCTTGATACAGACTCAAGTAAGATCTGAGATACAAGTCGTTCTCGAAATCCGGCTCAAAGGGTCGGGTACTGATGGTTTCTCCGTTGATGGTGACATCTAATCTTTTGACTTTGGCGTTTTTGAAATTGAACGGGTTTTTAGTACTAGTGCCATTGAAAGCGTCATTAGCTACCAGACCCAAAACGATTCGTTTTGGCATTTGCCCTTGAAACAAATGATCGCTGATTTTGGATTGGGTTCCTGTAGGAATGGTGAACGTTTTAACGTCTACCCGTCTTAGGGGATACTTGGCCGTTTCTACGTTCAACCTCTCGTTGACAGTATTCAACACGGCTGCAGTAGGTCTGACTTTTCTGACCCACAGTAACACGTTCAGAAGTTTTATTTTTCCTGTACTCCCTGCCAAAGTCATCATGTAAAAATCAGACTTTGTTCGGTTAAATCTCAAACGAATATCTACTCCGTTGGGAATGAATTTGTCCTGTTGAAAGAGATCTAGATACAGACGATCGATTAAAGTAATCTTTTTGCTGTCGTGGATGACATTGTGGCGCTTTCTCAACCCGTCGTTTTGAGAACCGGCTGGATAGCTCAGTGCCATATTTGCAGGAGTTATGGTGATTTTGTCACTAGCCACAGTATATTCTGATTTACCTAGAGTTGCAGTCGCTGTATTACAATCATCCATATGTCCTGCCGTGTCTTTTTCCCACAGACTGCAAGCAAACATTTGAGAGTCTAAGGTTTCGGGTCTGTAAGAAAGTAATTTCTCTAAATAGGCTTTGTAAGGATAGGTATCTGTTCCTGGGGTAACGATTTTACCATTCAGAGTGAGATCGATTTCTGAGAACAAAGAATGTATGATGTTATTCACGGGAGTGGATTTTCCCGCTAATCCCTCTAAATTAGTGCCATCGGCTTTCGTGAATTTACAAACTATTTGTAAATAAGTCTGTGAGAGATCTATGTATTCGTCTCCCTGTCCCTGAATATCGAATTCAATGGGAGCTGTATCGGAATCGAGGGTACTGGAAATGGGATAATATTCCATCCATTTCGATTCTTCCAAGGCTATGTTGGTGGGGGGAACCTGGAACAATTCTAAATTGTCCATCCCACACATGCATGACTCTCTGTGCATCATTTTTGAAGGTTAAAAAAAGTGTGTGTGTGACTTTTGAATTAAGGTACTCGACTGTCTAGGGTGAGGGGTCTGACTCTCTTTTTATAGGGTGGGGGCATTGGTCAGTCAAAAATATCCATGAGTCTTGCTTTTTTACCTGTTCCCACTTTTATTGTTCTTTTTCTTTTTTTAGTAGGTCCTCCCTTCGCTAGAATTGTTTTCTCTAAAATTTTTTCTGCTTTTTGAATGCCTTGTATGGCTCGGGCAACACCCGCTTCTTTTATATTTTTTCCTTTCAGGACATCTATGCCTGTTTTAGCAGCAGTCTGTATCGCTTGTTTAGTTCCTTCTTTAATGATTTTTTTAGCGCCTCTTTCAATTCCTTTTTTTATTCCTTTTTTAATTCCTCTTCTTAATAGCGATCGGGTTCCCTTTTTAATTAATTTAGGGAGTTGTTTCATTCCTCCTTTGACTAGGTCACTGACTACTCCTTCGCCTCTTTGTTTTCTTCTTCTTCTTCTTTTTCTTGTCCCACTACCCCATTGATTTGGCATTAAGAGATTAACTCTTCGCTCAATAGCTGAGTCTAGCTTATTTTTTATCATTGGTATCACTTTACCACTAAGCAATGAACCTATGATAGGAGATCCCATAAGGGGAAGCTTTTGTCTTAGAAGACTATCGGCTAAAGGAATAGCAATATTTTTAAGTCTATTACTACTCCTGACTCTTAAATTATGTAAAATGGTATTTTTACTGGTGTTCAGGCCTTGAGTTATGGCATCTCTGACTCCTACCCCACGTAAAAAAGCATTTTTACTGACGTTAAAACCTTGTTTTAGGGCATCAGTCACGAAACCTTGGCCCGTTTGTTTGTTTTTTTTCTTTCTTATCAAACCTCCAACAAAATCTCCGACGAGAGGTGCTAAGGCACTGGCCGCTACGGACCCTCCTAATTTAAGGAGAGTACCTAAGCCTCCGTGACCTCTTTGGTGTAATAATCCGCTATAAACATCCATCAAGACTGAAAAATATACTTAGTGATTTCTCTTTTTATATCATTTTTGAATTAGGGTCTGTTTCTATATCTGTATCTTCTTGCTACTATTCTTCTTCCTCTCCCTCGTTGAGGGAGTAATCTAGAAGAAATTCTAGAAAGTGCCATTCCTGCTACCGTGGGGGCAAGAGCACTCATTAGAGCTGGTAGTAATTGTACAAATCCTCCTTTCTGACCCCTTCTTCTTCGTCTATGTCTATAGGCCATGTTGATTGATAATGAGGTCAAATTATAAATAACTCTCTATTTATATACTCTCAATATCGTCTGATACATTCAATACACCAACTAAATATCAAAATTGTCGATAGTGTTAGAGTAACAATCAGAATCCACAGCTCCATGTTTAAAAGGCTTTTTTAAAATGAAGTTTTACCACCGTTCTTCCACTTAAAAAAGGAAATACGGCTCCTAAAGGAGTTCTGATCTGAATGTCAATCATGTCAAAATGTTTCTTACTCAATTTCAAATATTCTACTCTTCTGGGTTCCCACGTAAATTGGTATTGATCCCAACTTGGGGGGTAACTTGCGTGGATGGGGACCACTCTCAGCAATTTTAATTGATTAGATCCTACGATCTGGGGTTCTACGATGTCGCAGTAAATGAATAATTGTTTCAGGTTTACTGATAAGTCAAGGCTGTAACGAGGATGATAAGCCACGTTGATCCATTTGGTATGACCAGCCCCTAACTCTGCATCTTTCTTTCCCTGAGCTTGATTGTACATTGTAGCTAAAGCAATAAATTTGCCAACGTCATGGTTACTTTCAAGAAAAAGAGCAGCATTATCAAATCCAAATTTATAAGCTAAGGAGATAGGAAAACGAATGGCAAAAAGGCATTCTTCACGTAATTTCCTTCCATTGATATGATACTCTAATCGGTCAAAAGTCTTGTCGTGAAACAACTGCAGGTTATTGTTAGATAGTATTCTCTCTTCTATTTTTTCTGTTTGTTTAGCTAATGCTTTTCTTGCCTCGTCTGCACTTAAATTTAATAGCTGATCTTTTGTCAATCTTTGTTGTGGAACACCGCCACCACACTGTATCCACAGTCTTCTAAACGTTCGTTGCAGACCCAGATTGATTTCATTAATCAGTTCGTCAACATTAGCATACTCTCCACTTTTAAAAAAAATTCTATGAATGGTCATTTTCGTATCCTCGGGTGGGATTTTTTTATTAGCATCGCTTTTCTTAAAATTATTATTATAAAAAGAGTCCTTCCAGTCGGTCATAGGTAAGATATTTTTCAGATTAACAGCCTTTAATTGTTCCTCTCTAAATCGCTCAGTTTTGCCTTGGTCTGGATTATCTATCATGTTTTGATATTTGTTTTCAAAGAGTACATCTACATAGGCCTCGCTTTCTGAAATGTTTTCAATACTACTGGGATATTGAACTTCAGTGAGACCCACTTCCCATTCACCATCCGTTAAATCTACGGTTTGAGGTAATAACGTTTTAAATTGGGCCAGAGTATTTTCTGGAAATGTTTTATGGGACCCATCACTGGGTAAAGTCATGAAAAAACCTTCTCCTGCATCCATGATCAATTCAAAATGAATAAAAAATAAAATTACAAGTTTATTTATATATGAACAAATTTTAATTCAAACATACAACACAAATTCAGAAAAAAAGTTTTTTAAACATGAGAAAGTTTTTTTTTAACATTCACTTCGTCTCCATGTCTTCATTTTTCTCTTCCATGACCCTCTCCATTTTCTGGGCGGCTTTTTCATCAATCTCGGGAAAACGTTCTTTGACATCTATGATTCCTTGAGCCATGGATTCGTGTTCAATTTCTTTGGCTACGGATCTCGGTTCAAAGGGAGGAAGATGATCAATGGGAAAAGGTTTTCTCATATACAGGTACTCGACAGGGTCACAACAATCCACATAAGAGTATCCAGCTCTTCTAAATTTTTTCAATTCCATTAAAGTTTTCCCCAGTCGGTTTCCCCATTTTGATTCGTACATGGTCCACATTGGCTCCTGACGGTAAAAGGCTGCTTTTATTTTGTACTTGTACTGGTTATACTGGGTTTTTCCAAAGACCAGAAAGTGTTTAGGCAATACGACTCTCTTGTACAAATAAGCCTGATCATGCTCTTCCATTAAATCACGCTCCTTTAAAAAATCTTTGTAACAGGCGGTCTTGGAAGGTAGCCATTCTCCCTTGTGAGAAGCCTTCTTGTCTGTTCTTCCGTGGTAGGCACATTCAATTTTCCAACGATATTGATATCTTCGACTCATTTTGGTCAGTATGCCGATAACAGCTCAGAGTGTTCTTTATATGGAGGTTTTTTCAAGGTTAAATGACGTCAATAAGGGACCCCCAGGTGTTGTTGTTGTTGTTTGTTGTTATTGTTATGGTAGGTCATGTTTAGACTTGGGAGGGCTGGGACTGGGCATAATGTACCCCATGACCGAGCTAAGAATAACCATCCAGAAATCTCGATTCGTATCGTGTAAGGCTAACATTGCAATAGAGGCAATAATTAAAGTAATACAAATCAATAATTGAGCAAAAAAGATAATTTCAGCTCTAGGTATTTTTCCACAGCATAGTTTCCAATGTTCTATTTTGGAAGAATGAGATCCGATTGGGGTATCCATGAATCAAAACTGGAAGGATATCCCTTCCAACTCACTTTGACAAGAGAAATGGATTTTTTTCCAACCCGTCCCTTTTTATAGCCTAAAATTTCATCCACTTCATAGACTTCGTCTTTTTTAGTCACTTTCTGTAATTCAGATTCGTAAAAAGTGCCTTCTAATTCTTCTCCGTTAAAATCTTTTACCTTATATCTATAAGGTACAGATTCCTGGATTAAACGAGATACTTTAAATATCTCTCGAGTCCAATTCGGTAAATAACCTTTTTCAAAGGTACGTTTAGCTTTACTGATTCTCACTCGATCTCCGTCTTTAAACTTAGGTTTTTTAAGACTTATTTTCTTATCGTACAATGTTTTCCACACTTCTAACACATTGGAGGAATTGACCTCAGCAGGAGCTCTCTTGATACTTCGATGGTAACTGTGATTATAAGCATATACTAAATCGGGTAAAATATCCACATAACGTCGAGTTTTTTGACGAGTGAAATACCGCCACATTCTTCCTTTCAGAGTACGTTGAAATCGTTCTACGATACTGGCTTTAGTTTCTGCATTTCGGGTAGTAAAAAAATGAATGGATTTAAAAGCACTTATAAATTCCTTGTTGGTAAATTCCCGTCCTTGATCTGATTGAATGCGAAGAGGTTGTCTGCCGTCTTGTTTAATAATTTCCTTTAATCCCCGAATCATTTCTTTTCCCGATTTCTGTTTTATGGGTACTACCCAGGCATATTTAGATAACACATCAATAGCACACAGTAAAAAAGTATAACCGTCATTGTCTTTTTTTAATTGAGAGACATCCGCTAAATCTAATTGCCATTGTTCGTCGATACCGGTCACTCTCGTTTGTCCTCTTATGAATTTTCTTTTTATGGGTTTATGCAGAGTATAAGCTTCTTGTTCTTTGAGCCATTTTCTAATTTCAGATAAAGAAATAGAATAGCCTTTGGCCCGTAATTGGCGATATAATGACTGTACTCCGCCATACCCTGTTTTAGGATCATAATAAATATTTTCTAACACAGAGTCTATATTCTTTTCTTTTTTCTCTTCTTTTTTTATTTTCTTAAGACGTCCCATCTAAGAGTTTTTCTTTGTCTTCCTATACCAGAGGGTTGAGAGGGAGAAAAAACGTAGTCTAAGATGTCACTTTTTTTCTTTCTTTTAGGAGTCATAAAAGTACTACTAGGGGTAATACTAGAGGCATCGTGAAATCCAGTATCATCATCATCCTCATCATCATATTCTTTTAGGGGAGCAAGGGCTCTAGGTGTTATAGGGGTACTGATTTTTCCCGGTCTTTCCATAGCTTTTATAACGTTAGGATTTACCACATATTCTCTAGGGACTTTGGTTTCTTTCAAAGCTTGAGCAAATTCATTAGAACCTGGCAGTGGAGGTAACCTAGCACTAGATTTAGTTTTCATTGTATTGGTAACTAAATCTACGATATTAGAACCAGGGATGGGTTCTCCTCGATAACTAATTTCTCCATCGTCGTTCCATTGTATGACATTAGATTTTTTAAGGTGATCTAAAAGAAGCCCTGCTTTTCTTTGCATTTTACTAGAAACACTTCTGATTACTTGCGAATCCATTTCCCTGGTTTTAGGAACAGCAACAGCAGGAGTAGCATCATCGGGGGCAGCAGCACCATCAGCAGCAGGGGCACCATCAGCAGCAGTAGGGGAAGGGGTAGCAGCAGCGGCAGCAGCGACAGCAGCAAGAGGATTTTGTTGAATACGAGCTTGAGCTAAATAATTTCGATACCGGTATAATTGTTGCCCATACAGAGCTGCTTTTTCTTCAGGGGTCAAATCTGATCTCGATTCAATCTGATCTAATTGTTGTCCTAACCCAATAGCAGCATTAAATTCGGGAGATTTAGGTAATTTACCTTTTAATTCCAATAACATACTCTCGGGAATTAATACCATTTTACGACTCATTTTGGTACAAATTCTAGAATTTTCCTTAAAACTAAATTAAGAAGAGACCCTCCTTTTTGTTTCACCAACAATTGTCTTCTTTTTTTATTACTCTGAGGTTTGACTAGTTTTCTCAAGATGTGCTTCTTAGTAGAGAGTTCTTGCTTCTGAGAAGGGGACAAAGGAATGTTACCTTTTAATAGGTTATAAACAACCTCACAAATTTTATGAATGCAATCACCACTGCAATTTTTTAACACTTCATTTCTTAATTTCTCTGAGGTTTCAGGAGACACTAAGACTTGAAACATAGGCATGTGAGGTCTCAACCGGCATTCACAAGAATTATTTTTAACTGCTTTTTTAACTGCTTTCTTGGTCTTCTTCTTCTTATTATCTGAAGCCATGATGAAAAACTGATAAAAATCTCTTTTTTAAACGTCTTTTATAGGGAATTTTTTTTATCTATTCAAAAAGGTACTGATAGAAGGAAGATGAGCAGTAGCCATATGACGATCGTAATTTTCTTTCAATCGGAATCCAACACCATCGTGAGGGCAAAAATATTTTAAACCTTTCAATCCTTTATTCACCGGATCAGGATCATAAACTTTCTCCCATGGTTTTTTTAACCCCGCAAAAGGATCTTTGGCTTTCTTCTTTAATTTCAGAGAGGGTCTACGCTTAGGGGTAGAGGCAACAGGCACTTCAGGAGATACAGGTCCCGTTAAAGGGGAGAAAGGAAGAATGTGATCAAATACTGAGGGTGACGGAGAAGATCTTACGGGGGTAGACGTCAATATATTGTCACTGGTTCTAGCAGCTCCTATGGGTCCTGTCATAGCCCTATCCATTATCTGAACGGCTTTATCGTCCATGTAGGGGAGAGTAGCATCTAAATTTTCATCTTGATAAGATACATTAGGGGTTACAAGACTTGCAGGGCTTCCAGGGGTGGGGTTCTGATAAGGCAATCTAACCATCAATTGCATCTTACCCCCAGGAGTTCTAGTTATCTTATCCATGTTAGGGGGTTGAGGTGGGGCTTGATCTGTTTGACCTTGTCGATGTAAATCTACTTGCTCCTGAATCCAATCAGGTAAGTCTTTTCTCAGAGGAGGAGTTTTTACAAAATCTTTTATATTTAATTTCTGAGTTATTTTCTTCTTTGATTTACTCTTTGCTTTACTCTTTCTAGGTTTAGCAATTCTCTCTTTACTCAGATTCCATTTCAACAAGTGACGAATGATCACCCCACCTAAAAATCCAGCACCTCCTCGTTTCAAAATCGCTTTTAATCTATTATCATCATTGACATGTTTATTAGCAATGACGCTCAAATCTTCTCGATGTTTATCGATAAAACGTTGAGTTTGCTTATCGATAGGAATAGTCCCTTTCAGTAAATTCTTAGCCCCAATCAAAAACCATTTCAATAAAGTCTTACGACTTAACTCGATGATCTCTTGTCTCTTTTCTGGATCTTTTTCTCCCTGCAAAAGTTTCAGGAGTCTCAAAATTTTCTTTTGTCCTGCCATGATGTTCCAAGTCAAAATGATATAAATCGTACGTGACCTTTTATTTATATTTCTCTTGGCATGTACACCACTAAATTCTCAAACATTTGACTTCTCAATCTCAATTCATCGGGAGTCTGTGAACTCAAATCTACTAACAGATATCCGTGAGGGATGCGAGTAGCATCTAAATAAGCCGACATTAAATTAGGCATATCTATTTGTCGACTCAAAACCGTGATTTGAGATTTGTCTCTGGGATTTTTAAACAACACCATGTAATGAGTATTCAAACTAATCGTCCGGTGTTGAACGGCTCGATCAAATACATTTTGAGTAATGTAAATCACACTGGTGTTACGGTGATGAGCTTTGCGAGTAAACCAATCGACAATAGATTCGATGGCTTTCCCCCCCATCATATCATCAAAAATTAAAAGGTGGCGTAGGCTAAAATCACTGACTAATTCCTCGTCGTTTTCTGGTATATCGCGAATAAACTTAACTTGATCTTTTAAACTTTCATAGGCCGGTTGCCATTCTCGATAACACCAAACTATTCTGTCTGGGGGAGGGGAGATCCAATGTTTATTTAATATTAAGTTTTTTACAAATTCTGTTTTCCCCGATTTTGAAGGACCCGCTACCACCATAGTAAATTCGTGTTTCAATTGAAAAGGAGAGAGTGAATCGTAAGAATACATGATTGGGTATGAGGGAAATGTGACTGGTGTTTCATATTTTATTTCATATTTTGTTTCTATTGTACTGTACTAGATAGCATCTTTTCGAAAAATATGGGTGGCCCTGAAAAGGGCCGTTGGGGCTTGATGGAATTAGCCTGCCTGATGAATGGACTGCTGGGCTGCCTCTTCTAAAATTCTCCCCGGAATCTGCATACAGGGCAGGAGTTGATGCTTTGGTATACACCAACCACGCAGGTGCAGCAAACCTTCATGGTTCTGCAGTTCTGGCACTGCACCTGCAAATGGCGATCATCCCCGTAGCAGATGACGCACTCTCCCATCTCTTCTTTCATCGCTTTCTTGCTCCAACTGGGTAAAATGGTCAAATGAGTTCTTGGATCTACGGGGTGACGGGTGTGCTCGTAGAGTTCCAGCATGATGTCTGGCGATGGTTCCCTCGATGCTGGAAGATCCGGAAGAGGCGGTGAGGGGGTCCTGGGAGGCGGAGGCAGCGACTGGGTGACACCAGGGGGTCCGGGAAATGTCCGTACCATGGGAGGAGGAGAGGGCGGACTGTCGATATTAGGAATGAAGTCGGCGAATAAATTCCTAGCCCGCTGGAATGGCCGGAGAAAAGCGGACCTCTCAGATGGAATTGTGGACGGGATATGGACTCCCGATCTCCCTCGCCCTACAGGATAGGGTCCTCCTCTTCCTCGACCAATCGCTCTGGGTGGAGATGGCGCTCTTCTCCTAGTGGTAATGACTCGACCGCGGCGGGGCTCCGGAGCGGGCTGGAGAGGCGGATTGGTCGCTGAAAATGGCACCGGCGAGGTCCGAGGAACTGGACACTCAGGCAGTCTAAACTGGTGGTCCTGCCTGGCCACATAGTAGGACTGGTCGCAGCGTAACCGGTCAGGAGAATATAGCGGTGGTGAGGGGGTATACCTCTTAGTAGGGGTATCCGTAGGTGAGTATGGTTCCACAGGATCCGGGCTGGCTGGTCCGCTAACAGGATCCGGGCTGGCTGGTCCGCTAACAGGAATAGCTGCAACTTGTGGAACTTGCATGATGGCTGGTCCGCACACAGGAATAGCTGGAACTGGGGTCCTGGGTGCAACGGCTCCAAAATTGGGTGGCGGTGGTCTCGGAGGAGGCACACTGGTGGGAGAAGGCCCCAATCTCTCCTGCTCTGAAGGTGGCAGATCCTGGACAAGCACTGGTCTGGGAGGAAAAAACTCTTCACCAAGTAAACTGCCCTGCGGATTCTCATCTGGCTCAAACATGTGGAGCACCCGGAAACAAACTCTCTCATACCTCTGCTCCACGGCATTAAACTGGTAATCCCAGAGTTCGAGGACTTGTCTGGTAAACAGGCGAGGAAAGCTAACTCCAACAGGAACAAACGATGACATCTTTTAAGTGATAGCTGCAAATACTAGGTAACTAGTGAAGTGCGGGGATAGAAAACGCCACTATTTACGATAAGAAGGCGGAGCTTAACAAAAGGGGCGGAGTTTCAACCCAACTAAATGACAGTTGTCTAGGAAATCAGAGTTCACAATAGTTCAAGTACCTTGAAATCGACAGTTTCAGCACGCGCTGTGGCTATGACGTCATATCATTGGTTTTAACTCTTTTGTACTCAAGATACACCATAGAAAAAATTTTTTTTGGTAAATCAATTTTTATTAACATAATAACTCAAATAAAAAACACATTTTAACTCAGAACACAAAACATATTAAATCAACTTATACAATTTTTTTAATCAAATGTCCAGGCACACTAAAAAGTTCGTAACCGTTGTAAGGAGTACGCCAAAACCAGGTATACAATTCATAGCGTTTTCTTAAAAGCGGATCAAGGAGATGGCTCATCTCTTCAATACGCAGTTCAAATCGAATCCGGTCTGCTGCAGCGGTCATCCATTCGCTCGTCCGATCCTCGTTAGGAACTTCGTAAATTTTCAATTCAGGATCAAATCTTACTTTTTTTATTGGGTTTCTTGGGTTTCTTGTTTTAACACATCCACGTCCGGGACAATGGCTTCTTCGTCCATGGGCTGAGCGTCCTCGCTGTCGTCCTCTACAATCAAACATTGAGGCATGTCCAGATTTCTCTTTAGTTTCATGTAGGCAAACTCTAAAGCCGCAATTTTCATTTGATCGATCTGCCGAATTATGTGAGAACATTCTCGTCCTTTTCGGGTAAACATTCTCTTCATACAATTCCATTCCTGATATTCTTTTAGAGTCACCCCGGTTAATTTCTGCAGCAACCCTGGTTTGGCTCCCTCCGCAAACCAATAAATCGTCGGCAATCTTCCGGGATTCGGATTTTCCGCAATCATTATCAGTACTTTCTGAAGCCATCTCAGGTTGTCGATTTGTTTGCTCATCTCCACGATCTGTTTCAATCTCTGTCGTTTCTCCCCGGTCGCCAACGCGTTCCATTTCGTCACCAACAAATACCCTTCAAAGGAAAATGAAGCAATATCCATATTTGCTCTAGTATCATACTCTTTTTGAAATGATCAAAAACCCTCTATTATATACCCTCAGACAAACATGTTTACGAACTTTTTCTCAAGGCTACTACACACCTGCAGGTGTTTACGTCAAACTCACTTGTTTTTTTAGGTCAAACAGCTACAGAGATTTTAACAATAACAACTTCAATCACGTAAACAACGAGGGTATATAAGACAGGCCTTTTTATTAAATAAAATCATTCTATAAAAATCATGAACTATGATCCATCTCTCTTGACCCAGACGCAGGATCCCGTAGCCTTAGAAATGGCTGCATTAGAAAGAGGGGCATATGATCAAGAGGATCCCTCATACATGAGCAAGGAAGACTTCGGAATTATAACTACCACTCAAGAAGGAATTCTGAATACCATGCAAGTCATGAGCAATGAAATTGCTAATCATACCGACGTCATCTTGAAAAAACTTCAAAAAGGAATTCTGGATATCCTCGAAGTCATGACCAGTGAAATTAGTAATCATACCGATATCATCTCGCGTAAAATTCAAGAAATACAGCAAAAAAAAGCAGGAATGACTACCGTTTATAAATGCTATACCTGCGGAGAGGAAGGACACTTTTCACCCAAATGCCCTCACAAAGAAGAATACCAAAAGAAAAAAAAAACTAACAGCGCCGAAGAAATCAAACCAAAATTTACCTGCTTCACTTGCGGAGAACAGGGACATTATTCTACCAACTGTCCTGAAAAAGAAAACGTAAAACCAGCACCAACTAAATCCAACGAATGCTTCAATTGCGGGGAAGAAGGACACTGGGCTAATAAATGCCCACACGAAAAACAGAAAAAGAAAACAGCACAAAAAAGAAGCGCTTGCTATACTTGCGGAGAAACAGGCCATTGGACCAAGGACTGCCCAAAAATCGAAGAAGTCATTCAAACTTCCGATATTGAAGATAATGAACCACCCAAGAAAATCAAAAAAGAGAGAAAAAAACCAACCAAAAAACCTAAAAAAGAAGACTGGGACGAGGAAATGAAAATCGAACAAAAAATACCGGGCCGAATGAAGAGAATCAACAATCAAAACATGTTCGTGGAGGAACCCGACCTCGATTAAAAACCGAAATCCGTGAGAGAAAAGGATTATTTCTTCAATGTAAATATGTTTAATAACTTTAACTTTAACCGTTTATCATTATTTTCTTGTTCTAATTGCATGTTTTCATTCAATAAATTCGTTTTCACTTTATACTGCCTTTGTTTACCTTTATTCCGACGCCATTTTGGATTTGACCTAAATAATATTAGACGCCATTTTGGATTTGACCTCAGTTGACCCCCCTATCTAGGGGCCTTATACTACTCACAATGTTTCCAATAACCTTAAGCTAAAAATAGCTAACGGCGAGTATGTTAACTTGGGTCTTTTAGTTGATCGCACTTATGAATCTGATCCTAATGACGATACAAAATACTTCTCTATGCAAGGTGGCAACATTACCTTGTCATCCAAATACAAACCCACGGTTATTGCAGATATTCAGGTATGGACTGATGCATTTCTGGTCTATGCCTCTATATATGTCCTAGCACACCCTGAGTGCAGTACAGCTTTATTCAAATATATGCATACTATCAGGCTAGGGGCTAGTCGTGCAAAAGCTCTCGGCTGGAGAGATTATGACATCCAATTCCGTTTGAAAAAAGAATGTAATCCAAATATGTCATTTGCTGTTGTTGACCAAGAGTTGTGGCTTTTATATATGTACAGCCCTCTGGCTGTTCAAGGGTCTGTTACACAAAACATCCCCCTTAGATGTTATGAATTCAATTATAAAGGTCAATGCAACAAAAGTGTATGTCAATACAAGCATGAGTGCATTTTGTGTTCTTTAAATCACCCCTATATCAAATGCAGACGCAGTTCAGGCTCTGATTCAACTTACAGGCCAAACAGCGTTTCAACATCCTGGCGCCCTCAGTTACCTAGAATGCAGTCAACCACGTCCACCTATGCTAGACCTGCCCTACCTCAGCGTCCCAGAGCCCCCCAAGCAACCCACCAATTTAGACCTTAGCACCATTGCTCACTCTCCGGTTAATGTCCTAAACTTAAGTAAATATCTCGCTCACTATCCAGATCAACTAGCTGCTTTTGAATTATTACAGGGTTTTACATATGGGTTTAAGCTTGGGTACCAGGGTCCACGGGTTGCATCAGACGCTAAAAACCTTAAATCTTTGTACTGTTTGCAGCGTGAAGCTATGCAGGCCGTCAACAAGGAACTCATTTTGGGGAGGGTTGCAGGCCCCTTTCTGTTTTCACCACTTCCTAATCTAAGGTTGTCACCGGTGGGCATGGTACCTAAAAAGATGGCTCATTTCGACTCATTCACCACCTATCATACCCATCTGGATCTAGTGTTAATGACTTTATTGACAAAAGTTTGTGTTCAGTCAAATATTCCTCTTTTGATGAAGCCCATTGTATGTTAGCTAATCTGGGTCCCGGGGCACAAATATCTCGCCTTGATATTAAAAGTGCCTTTAGATTGCTACCGATTCACATGTCTGAATTTGAGTTGTTAGGTTTTAAGATACAGGACATGATTTTTATTGACAAGTGTTTACCATTTGGCTGCTCTGTTAGCTGTGCTACGTTCGAGAAATTTTCAACATTTTTAGAATGGGTATTTAGGGACAGATCAAGTTGTGACAACATAGTGCATTATTTGGATGATTTTTTACTAGCTGGAAAAGCTAGATCACAGGACTGTGCCTATCTGATGGGTGTTTTTAGGGAAATTTGTACAGAGTTAGGAGTCCCGTTAGCTGAAGACAAAACTCTTGGTCCCGCAAACTGTCTAGTGTATCTTGGCTTAGAAATTAACACATCTAGTATGACTGTTAAGATCCCCTCGGACAAAATTCAGCAGTTAAAGTTCAAGTTGTTGCATATTTTACAAAGACACAAAGTAACTTTACTAGAACTTCAAGAATTAACTGGGTTGCTGAACTTCTGTATTCGTGCTATCCCAGCTGGTAGGGCATTTGTTAGAAGGTTGAATGATGCATCCTGTGGGCTGTCGCGTCCTTATCACAGGCGTAGGGTTACTGAGGAAATAAGAAGGAATATTGACACTTGGTTAATGTTTTTGGAAAATTTCAATGGAGTTACATCATATAGATTGGTCAATTTCTCAAATGATTTTGATCTCCAGTTATATACAGATAGTGCAGGTAATGCTGATTTAGGTTGCGGGGCAGTTTTTGGTCATCATTGGGCATACTTGGGTTGGCCGGACCATTGGAAGGCGTCAGATATCTTCTCGGACATAACATTTTTGGAGCTAGTTCATATAACTATGGCCTTTGCAATTTGGGGCAGCAATCTGTCTGGTAAACGGCTAATAATTCATACTGATAATGAAGCCTTAGTTTCAATTCTCAATTGTAATACCTCAAAGTCCAAAAGAGTCATGTATTTGCCTAGGCAATTAGTTTTGCAAGGTCTGATGCTTGATATTCAGTTCAAAGCTAAGCATATAGCAGGGATATACAATGTTAAAGCAGATTCTCTTTCCCGACAGCAATGGAATCGATTCAAGGCCAGTTTTCCAGGAGCAAACAGCCAGCCATCAGCAATTCCTGCATCATTTCTGCACATGATTTACAGCTTAGATCCCAGGAGCTTCTGAGTTATGCTTTGTCAAACAATACCCGCAAACTATATGATACTGCAGTAAATGCATTCCATTTGTTTTGTCGAGTCTATCAAAGTCGGCCAGTTTGGCCCCCATCTCAGTCAGATTTAGTCAATTTTGTATCATATCTATCACTGCAGAAATTTTCAGCCAACACAATTAAAACATATGTTGCAGGTATTTCTTACCACTGTAAATTACATGGCTTCCCAGACAGGACCCAAGATTTTTTACTTTAAAAAGTTTTGCTGGGCCTGAGCCGCAGCAATCCCCACCATGACACTAGAAAACCAATTACCTTGCAGATTTTAACCACCATGGTCCAGACCCTCCCAAGCATCTACCATTCATATTATGAATCCACACTTGTTACAACTATATTTGTTACAGCATTCTTTGGGTTTTTCAGAATGGGCGAGTTAGTACAAAACACAAAGCAGGATGTGGGGCATGCTATCCAAGTGCAAAATGTGTCATATTCACCACTGGACAACACAATTAAAATTGTACTTCATCACTCAAAGACTGATCAGGCGGGTAGGGGGGCTGCCATTCAACTTAAGTCTACACATAAGATTGTTTGTCCTGTGTCCTGTATTAGGTTATATTTACAGTTGAGGCCGAAGTGTAGGGGGTCATTGTTTTGTCATATTTCAGGAAGTCCGGTGACTAGATACCAGGTAGTATCAGTTTTCAACATGTTACTAGAGAAATTAGGTTTAGACACTAAGTTGTACAAGACACATTCATTCCGTATTGGTGCAGCATCTAATGCTTGGGCATCAGGAGCAAGTCAGCAGTCTATTGCAATTGAGGGTAGATGGAAATCTTCTTGCTTGCTTAATTATATCAGACAGTAGCTCCTCTCAAAAATGTTAAGGTATTGAAGGTGACAACCTTCTCTCATGTTTTATTTACATGTATGTAAATTTTTTTTAGATCATACAAGAATCTGGATTGTTGGGTCATCCATCATTAAACATGCTTTTTGTCATGCAAGAAAGTCTTGCCGGGGCACTGATTTACAGCTTGATAGACACAAGGCATCCATTTTCTGGCAGGGCAAAGGGGGCATGAGGTGGGGTCAACTTTACTCTAAGATTAAGACATTGCTTCAGGTAGAAGATTCACCTCAGATTTTGGTCATACATTGCGGAGGCAATAATATCCCTATGCAAAACGGGGCTAAATCAATTGAACTGCGATTTAGTATTATCAAAACCTTGGAAAAACTTTCAAGACTTATGCCATCCACCACTTTAGTTTGGTCCAAGATTCTGCCCAGGGGTGTATGGAGGGGTGGGAGGAACCCAGTAGCTTTAGAAGAGGTTAGGAAGCGAACAAATAGGGCTGTTGCATCTGCACTTAAAAGATTGGGTGGAAAATATATAAAATATCCAGAGCTGCGCATTGATAGCCCTGGTTTGTTTGCCAGAGACAAGGTACATCTTTCTGGCCTGGGCAATGATTTATTTCTGTACCGCTTGCAACAAGCACTACAAACATTCTTGTCCGACCCCACTGTGTTTGCGTCGCCTAGAGTAGGGGAAGAGGGGCCATGGCTGCGTTTTTCAGGTTTTCAATTATCATATGTGGATATATTATTCATTCATCACATATATGTATAGTATTCGTATATCTACATCGACTGGAGTATGTTCAAATGCAAGCAGGTAAGTAAATTGTGATGCTATTTTTGGAAAGATGTTACGTTGTTTTACACTTTTATTACACAAGTAAGGCAACTTTAACGTCAATATTTTATTTTAAGCCCCTTGAAATGCTGTCTAAACTATCGTGTCGTTGGAAACTCCTGTGTAGGTTATTCGTTTTTGTATATTTGTTATCAGATACATTTATTTCTTATTGAGACTCAAAAAAAACAAATATATATGTTTTGCGTCTATCATTGTCAAGAATGTTGGCCAGGAACACATGGCGTAGATTGTAAGTACTTCTGCCCGCCTAGTTTCTACGGCAAATCATGCTTAAGGAAATGTGATTGTGAACCATGTGATAAAGTCACAGGATGCTTAAATGCCACTGGTAGGTACTTGGACAATACAGAACTGATACAAAATTTCAAACTTAAAGAACTACAGTTCAGTATTTCTTTTTTTTGCCCTTTTTGAAAGTAATTTTAAAGATATCGCAAACCATTTGAATGTAACATTTATTTAAACAATACATGAAAAATGAAAATCTATAAATAGTCACCTGATGAAAGTTTCAAAAGGATAATTTTGACATCATTAGTAAGCATATATACAACACAGCTATAGAATTGCAAACATAAAGAGCTGCGTACAGTTTAATTCATATTTTGCCCTGTGTAAAGGTAATTTTTTAAGATATCACAAAAAATTAAAATGTAACATTTTTAAACAAGAATATTTTGAAAATATATAAATAGTTACCTGATGAGACTATCGAGAGGGTTATGGTGACATCATAAATAGAGCATTTTCCCATATGTTTTATAAAACTTAGCAAAAGACACCAGTTCTTCAGTAGTTTTTAATAGAAAAATATGCCCACAGCTATCGTTCACAATGAAGATCACATAAATTGATTTATTGTGTGATATCACATGAAATATTTAAATTTTATTGCAGGGGACTACTGCAAACACATTCTCCTCTTCAATCACCTCGGTTTACATTTTAAAAATATGATATGATCCTTAAGTCATTATTCTCTTTTGAAAACAGAAAATATGTGTACAACTTGGTGCATGATTTAAATAGATTTTTAAATTTAGTGCATTTGTTTTCAAAAACTGTACCATCTTCCTAATCTGACTAAAATCTGGGGCAGCTAAATGCTAAATAATGGTTAAATAATTCAATTTAATTAAGCCCGAAACTGCCTATTCTGTCAGATAACGAACAGTGATAGGTATGTTTGCGTTAACGAATTGGCATAATATAGATAAAATGAATAAATATTATACGCCTTACATTCGTCATTTCTATGCAAACAACGGCGTATTTCTAAAGAATACAATTGGAAATGGAGAAATTATGAATACTCGATTGGAAAATAGATTCCCTGTCCATTAATAAATGTATCTAATTGTTGAAATTCATAGGAATGATGGGTAGTAAATAATTCGCGAAATTGACGAAACCGGTATTTATGTAGTTTTTTTCTCTTCTGTAGTGTTTCTGTGTATTGTAATAACCCCAATTATCTGCAGCTGCCCAATAAGTCAGTTAATGTCCAGTTTTAACAAGTAAAAATTTATTAGATATCAACATCGCCCGGGTTGCAAGACAGTAAGAAATTTACTTAATTCGGTTTATCAAATAGTAGCGTCACTAAGATGCTTTAATTTTCCTGGCAGTACGGCACAACATGGAGAAAACTTCTGAAATGATTTTTACAAGATATTCATTGGGTTTTTTTTTTCAAATGAAACGGTAGGGAAAATAATTTACAAAGTATATCTGAAAATATGAATCGATTGATTATATGTCAAGGTTATTGGTGGAATATTATATATTTTTCTTTCCAACATGAAATTATATAGAAGCATCGATTTAAAAAAAAACGCACGTTTTCTTACACAGTGTTATTTGAGACAGAACCAAAATAAGAGGGCAATTTTTAAATGTGTCTTTAATTATACCAAAACTAGAGAGAGTTGAATATAAGGTCAATTTTTAAAACTTCATTTCTTGGGTACGTGTGTGTAGGTTTTTTTCAAATTACGTTAGAGAGAAATTTCTTAGGATTAATCAAATTAAGATTAGATCTATCGCGCCCCGTATAACAAATGTTGTTGTTACACAACAAATACGGGGGCTTGAAAGATCTTATTTTTTTTTTTTTAAGAAATTAAAAAAGATAACCGATGTTTAACAAAAAAATAAGTTACATGCATATGATTATAAAATATGGTAGATGAGACTGGTCCTAAGAAAGACGAAAGTCCGACGAATTCTGCATTATGGCTTACATTGTCCGTTTCGGCATCTTGTATCGTAACCTGTTTTATTTTTGGTCTAAGAATCTTCTATAAGAATATACTAAGGTAAACGTAAATGTCATTTTCCTAATTTCATTTAATTTGAAAATGAATAATGATTGATATTTCTACTTTAAAAATATTAAATTGGTTCATGAATTTCTGTTTGCAGAGAACGTATGCTGACTATAAAACCTTCTGATCTGGATGAATATGGTAGCAAAACATTTCTAATAATCACTTCAAAAGAATTATTGTATTTAAGAATGTTGAGAATAATTATCAGCTATCCTGTGTTTAACAGGTTCCAAAAATCAAATGGCTCCATTAGAAAATAGTAGATTTAGTATATCGAAAACGCCGAGGACAATTGATTTATCTCAAACATATGACACAGAGACAAGCTACGGCAAATGTCAAACTACAGTTTCAAACAACATGACAGAAACAACCTCACGAAATGATTATGGATGTGACGACTCTATGGATGGAGCTTACAAAATTCTAAAAGTTACAGTGTCCGATAAAAATGAACACATGCAAATCCCGAATAAAACTTCAACTCCTTTGGAAATACAAAAACATACAAACGTACATGAGGATACATCTCAGATGGCGTCCTCAGTTTCAAACATTGTTAAAACAAAGAACCATGAATCAAAACCTTCAATCCATCGAGAGAAAAAGAAACATCAGAAGGAATTATTACGGGCACTGGATGAATTCAAACAGGGAAGCACTAGAGATAGGAAAAAACTTAGGTATAGCTTTACAAAATCAACAGAACTGTTCTGATATATACTTCACGCGTTATTTCCTTATTGTGAATTGATATTGACATCAATTTTTCTGTGAAATGACATATGTTATATGCATAACAATTAATAATAATTTACTGTTTATGAGAACATCATGGGTTTTTAAGGATGTCCTATGATGCTATTCATAGACATTCTATCAGATTGGTACGTGTATGCGCATAAAGTTAATGAATGTGTGAAAAAAATGTTAGATTGACTCGTGATTCATTTGTACATGTATTTTTCTCAAAGATCAAATTGGTGAAAAACATGGTTAATTAATGTAAATTTGTATAATAGTACCTATTTTTTCATTGGAAAACAAATGCTTCTCTTAACACTTTTCTTCATCTAAATATCACCATTTTCATAAATATGATAACAATTGTTTGTAAAGACACCGTTTACTGTATTAAAAGACATTTTGTTACGTTTAACAAACTAAGATTTGTTTGTGCTTTTGTTGATGATCATCAAAAATAGTTTATCATAAAAGAACAAGTTTATTTTGATATATGAAACAACGTTTTTATTTTCAAATTTTGTCAATGTAACGATGTATTCATTACTGATACAATAAAACAATATATGAACGGATATAGATTTGAGCTACTAAGAATGAGCCATCACCACCCTTACAACATTTAAAGAATCAATGAATAGATAAATAACTATATGATGATAGGAAAATGAAGCCTGATAGTGAAATTTTAACAGCTGGTGCAATAATTCCTTTGTAACATATAATTCTAAAATGTAACAAATAACATATCTGATTTCCAAACATGAATTAATGGAAACAAAACATAAACATTATTGTGTTGTTAAAACTTACAATGCACCATATTTTTAAAAATTCTGTGCAAAATCATACAAAGCAGTGACTCTCCTTAATTTCATATCTAAACAAATCATAAATTCTACAGAGTGAAAACTTCCTCACTTATCCATAGTTATTATAATAGATTGACATAACAAGGCTCTCAAAACTCTTTGAATGTCATACTTTGATAAAAGTACTTTAAGTGATTGTAGTTATCGTATTGTCCGCTGTCGATTTCAATCAACAACTTCGTTGCTTTCACTCTGGTCACGTGTTTCCGTTGCTGACATTTGCTCGTCATCATTGACAGGAAAATTCAAGAGAAAAAGTGCGCGGATATTCTCCATATTTTCCTGTGTCGCATCATCTGCCTCAACAGTTTCTGATTCTTCTCCGGACCCTACATTTATGGTCGGGATCGGCAGAAGACTAGACATATCAGGTGTCCGAATTACCCCTACGTTTCGTTGCGTCGTTCTCGTCCATAGTTTGGTTTATCTAATTCTTCTTCGTTAAACATCTGCCGAAGACTCATTCCTTTTGCCATGGCTTCTTTTCTTCGTGCTCGAATTTCTCCTAACCTAAGTAGCACGTCATCTTTAAAATAAAGGCAATACAGAATTAGTTTCTGATACAATAATGTTTTAAACTTATACCAGGTAATACGATAGGACAAAATGTATCCCTCATCTATTAAACAAAACATATAAACCCTTCAACACATCCATTAATTATAATTCATTCGGTTTTTTTAATATGAGAAATGATATCAGTGGATATGTTTTACTAAAGACAAAACAATAATAGTTACGCTATCAAATCCAAAAATACAACATTCACATTTTGTAATTACAACATTTATAACAAAATGACGATTATCGTTTTTACAAGATATAATTTTTTTTTAACAAAATACTAGGTCTACTTATACAAACAAAAGCTGCAAAAATAATTTGCAAATATCTATGTAAATTAATTTCACAATTAAACGCGGTGTGCTACAATAAAAACAAATTAAATAGAAAAAACCTTGAATATAAATCTAATACATGGTTACATTACTGAGTATGTCAACAATGCAGATAATTTTTAACACAACTAGATGTATCCAAAGCGTCAGACACAATAGAATACAGCATATATTTCAAAATATCCAATTACTAAAATACTGTAGGTAGGCGCCATTTTTGTCCCATTTCAGTTCCCTTGATTTGTTTGTAAAAATCTCCATTTTAATGAAATGTGTTGTTTTCCAAAAAAAAAACTTTACTGAATCTAAAATGAAGTCTGATGAAAAGTCTGTCGGAATCAGCTCTGGGTGATTTTCTATCCAAAATTTTATCGCTTGTAATCCAAAATCATGTGTAATATTTGTATATAAACTAGAAACATCAAATATTAATAGAATAGATTTTGTGTCAGTTGTTTTAGGAATTTTGTTGAGGAAATCCAAGCTATCCCGAATGTAACTAGGGTCTTTTTCACATTAATCTTAAGTAAAATGTCCACAAAGTTGCTCAGTCTATGTATTGGGCATGCTGGACCCGCAACAATTGGTCGAAGTTACAGATCCAAAGGTTCAGTAGTAGTAATAGATGCTTGATACTGATCTTTAATAGCGGTTTTAATATGATTACATTTATGTATTTTAAGAGTTCCATAAAATTTGCTAGTTTTCATTTCAAAATTTTGTAAGATAATCCAGTTCCTTGTCTTTCAATAAATGTTCGTATTTTTTTAATAGGCGTTTTTAATCTCTCATGATATTCTTGTCGGGATTTTCTGGTAAATTAACATAAAAGTTATCGTCACTTAGATGTTTAAGAACAAGGGTTTTATAAAAAGTTTTGTCCATACACACAATTGCTCATCCTTTATCAGCTTTCTTGAGAATGATTTCATCTTCGTTTTGTAAGTTTTGCAGAGCTTTTTTCTGTTTGACGCTTAAATTATGTTTTACATGTTTTCTGTTTTTCAGTGAAGATTTTGTAGTTTTCAGACTATCAATGTAAAATCCAGAAAGCGCTAGTAAATAGAAATTTTGGAACTGTGCATTTATAAAGCACAGAATAGAATTAACAACACTAAGCATCTTTAAAGTGTCGGATCTAATATATAGATACTAAGCCAGTAAACTGAATATATAAAGCACTAAAAATGACTAACGACACGAACAATAGATATTGTCAAATTTTCGGGACAACCAGTCCCTTCTTCAGGACAAAAGAAATAAATTACATGGGAAAAACAAAGAAAACAAAATATAGAGCTACTACTTAAACTTCTAAAGAAACTATGAACAGAACAACTACATTATAAATAGTTTTAGTTCACATTCTTAAAGGAGGATTTTGACAATGCGTCCAATCGCTCTAAAGTTATCAATCGACACACACCTTTTGGATCTCTATGAGCATGTATCCAAATAGCAACCATTAAAACTTTTTACCTTTCTTTGGGCATAAATCAAACTGAAGATGTCTTCTTTAACATATCAATAGACTATAGAAACGATTCAAACAACTTGACGTCCACAATGTTTATTACTTACTACTTTATATTCAATAAAAACTACATATAAAAATACACATAAAAATACATATATGTTATTACCCTTATGGACCCGGTAAGTCTGGTATTATCTTGGATGGATCGCTGCATCATGATGATTTTATACAAATTATCTCTAAGTAAAATGCATTGGAAATCGGGTTTTCAAAAAATGTTTTATTGTATTTATAAACATTTATTTCTTTTAAGACCTAATTGTAGCTACATTAATGCATTATAACGGATTATTTTTTAATTTTTTTGTTAAAAATCATATCATACATGAAAAACACTTATGCAAACTAGGTTCAAGTTAAAAAGCTCAAGTATATATCATTATAATAATAATTTGCCCTATAATTGACTTTGTCAACAATTATAGAGTGTTTCCGTCTTAATATTTACGTGAATAAACTGAACATTCGGCATAAATAAATAATTTTTTTGTTCTATACAAGATGTCTGTGATATTCAAATATTACTTCATTACATTTGTAAATACAGTTCATGCATACACAGAGCTGATTGGAGTATGTTCTAATGTGTCACATGGGTATGTAAACTGTATGTAACTGCTAATTAATACATTTTTCATAGATTGTGTATTTCATAACAAAAGTAACAACATTAACGTCATGTTTTTAGACAGTGTTTTTAGAACTCTTGTGTAGATAATCTGTTTTTTGTTATTTTTGTTATCACTTTTTTTAATTTAAACGAAAAACGAAATATTAGATGGTTTGCATTAATAATTGGCAAGAATGTTGGCCGGGAACTCATGGGATAGATTGTATGGACAACTGTCTTCCTAATTTTTACGGCAGATTATGCTAAGAGAAATGCGGCTGTGAACCATGTAATAGAGTCATAGGATGCTCAATTACAACTGGTAAGTGTTTCTACAATACACCTACGCCAAAAAAAACCAATAATATTTAATAATTCAAAATCGAGAACTGCCAATCTGTCAGATTTTGGATGGTTCATTGCGCCTTTGCGTTAATATGCATTGTTAGTTCAACAAAAACGTTTTAATTTAACATTACAATAAATGTACACTGTGACATTAAACAAGCGTACGCAAAAATGGTCACTACATATTTTTGCTATTCATGTAAAAAAAAAACGGTAGTTGGTGGCGGGTAGGATGCAGTTGAAATAGAGAATGCATGACTGGAATTTATTATTTGTTTTGTACAAATGTATCTGATTACTTCAATTCATAATGATGATATATTGAAAATAGTCAGCGAAATTGGAGATCACTTCTGTTGCGATTCGGAGTAATTGTGTTTCTATCAATAACCTGCAGCTGTTAATTAAGTTTCAGTTTAAAACCCTTTAGTAAGTAGAAACGTATTTGACAGCTACTGGTAACGTTATACCCGTGCTGCAGGGCCGCTTTTACAATTTCAAACATTGTTAGTACAGTGGACCATGTATTAAAAAACATATAACTAATTGCGAGGAAAGGAAACCACAGAAAAAATTATTGCGAACGCCGGGTGTTTTCATAAAATGATATTCCAGAGACGGTGAAAACCGTAAGTATAGCTTACAAAGACAGTTGTTATGATACATGTATATCCTTTACATACATGTATGACTCAGGGATGTGATTTTCAGCGAATCCACTTATTATAGCAGATTTGAAAATCAAAATGTAAAATTTAGAGATCAGTACAGGCCAACTATTGACTGATTTCCTCTCTTTCTTCTGTTATATAACACCTTGTGCTTTTACTTGTTGTATATTCATTTTTTTTAAATGATATTACACCGACAAGAAAGATTCTTTCAATTTTCATATGTTATAATGATGAATTGAAAATGATTCTGATAGAAAACACCGGGTTCCTTTTAGGTGTGTCATCTGATTTTCTGTAGTTGTAATATTGAATACTTGATGGAAATATATGTTCCTGAAATGTAATCAATGTATGTAAAAAGGTTAATTTTTATTTATGTTACCAAGTTTCTCAAATCAACGAAAATATATACTGAATTTATATTATAAGAATGAAATCATTTCATCCCTTTTTTTCATATATTAATGGTATCACGTACCAATGTATAACATATTATTATTACCATTTTCAAATATCAAATATTAATGTATACATCTCGTAGAAATACACTCTTAGTCTGGTATAATTTTTTGTTTTGAAAACTTTTGGATTTTCGATTTCTTCTGTAGAAATCTTATGGTTTTTGTTTTTCAGGAGATGAGTATTTAATTAGTGTTTATGAAAACAAAAGACATGTTCTCAAATGCTGACTATATGGGTATTTTTTATAACATTTTCTTTTCAAATATATTAGTTATACCTACATATATATATATATATATATATATATATATATATATATATATATATATATATATATATATATATATATATATATATATATATATATATATATACACAATAATATTCATATTGCTACAAAATGTCATATAAATTTTAATAGAGTTCCCAATCACTTGCGATTTCCTAAAATAACAACAATTGAAATGAACTAAGTAAAAGAAATCAACCGTTAATATAAATTTAATACGTATGCACAGATAACGTTCAACAGGACGAGATGTATGCAAAGTGTCAGATTCAATAGAGTACAATATAAATGGACAAATCAAGTTAACACAGAGAAGTGCTGTTAAACGCCACTCCATGAGATGCGTATATTGGTTTTATTACTTTATCCTTAAAGTGGCATATCCATGTAACGAATAAATAAAACTGATTCATCTCATACCAATGAATATTTTAAACTTGAGGACAGCTAATCCTAAAAATAATTATATATTAATAAAATTAATTGGTCAACACGTACACAAGTTTTTTAGTGTTTTGATTAACCAAATGTGTATACATACTTATATACAACACTTGCTTTTGATCTTATTGATAAACTGAATTGGTCGTGAGAGATGTTGATTTAGTTAACAGCGAAGACCTAAGATCACTTATTATGAAAGGACCAAAATTTAGGGAACCTAGATCCTTAACACGGCGTCGTAATTTTATACATATCATGAATTCTGTTGAAGATTACGCCAAGCGATGGGCAAAATCTAAAAAAGAAGACCTTGATACCTTCTCAGAGTAGGTTAAAGCATCAGATGTATATTAAAATCTCGTATTAAACGACTGAGAGGTCAAATAAAAATCATCTATCCTTTTGTTTTCAATAAAGCAGAAGTGAGAAAAGAACTTGATAGATTGCACGATCAGTATGTACTGGTCCCTGTCGATAAGGCAAGTAACAACATTGTCTTTGTTTTTAAAGCACATTATATTAATTGCATTTTCAAAGAACTATGTTCCTGTTCTACACATGGTAATCCTACTTACACCCATAGCAGTCTTTTCAAGCAGGAAACACTTCAAAATCATAAATCGGTTATGGATATCTTTAACTTCCCCAATAGACAAAATGATTTTGATCTACATTATTTGTACTGGATTCCAAAGCTTGACAAACGTCCTTACAAACAGAGATATATAGCAGTTTCCAGTAAATGTTCTACCAAACCTTTCTCTTTACTCCTTACTAAAATTCTTAGAGTAGTGAAGGAGAATCTTTAAGGTTACTGTATTACAATATACTCCAGAGGTGGTGTGAATTAATTTTGAATACTAAAAAACTCTCAAGAACTATTAGAAACTTTGAGTCACAAAATCTTACCAAAATCAATTATACGTACGGTTTTTAACGTTTTATGCAACCATTCCCAATGACAAATTAAAATCTAGGCTTTTTTATATCAACGACAGTTGTTTCTTCAATAAAAATGAAAGTCGTAAAAATGCTTACCTTGTCGTTGGAAAGCTAAAAAAATATTACATATCTAAAAACCATTCTGATTGCACACACAAGTGCTCTGAAGTTGACATTAAAGAGATGATTGAGTTTCTGACAGACAACATCTATGTAGTTTTTGGAAATCAAGTCTTCCAACGATCTGTTGAAATTCCCATGGGTACCAATTGTGCCCGATTGTTAGCAGACCTATTTTTGTATTCTTATGAAGCAGAATTTATTCAAAAACTTAAAGGTGAAAAAGATAAATCACTCGCTGTGTCCTTCAACTCAACATTCAGGTATATCGACGACGCATTATCAAATAACAATTGTTATTTCCATACTTATTTCGACTCGATATATCCCAGTGAACTTGAAATGAACGAGATCACAGAGTTTGCGTCATCTGTTTCATATTTGGATATTTTACTGGAAATGGACATTGATGGTAACCTTACCATAAAACTTTATGATAAACGCGATGTCTTCAATCTTTCCTTACTTATGTAGCAGTATACATTCATCACCTGCATATGGTGTCTTTGTATTTCAGTTAATTCGATACGCAAGAGCTTGCTCTTAGTATGAACAGTTTCTAAGGCGAGGCATACTCATTGTTAGACCATAATTTATCACCTAATCGTCTACGGCCTTTTACGTTTTTTCCCGATTACGAATAAGAGCAAACGGCGGGTGTGACCAGTCAGAAGAGGATGCACAATCTGCCTCGGCGCCTGATCCTACCTCTATCTTTTTCGAGGTCCGTGTTGCTCTGTTTTGAATTTTTATTTCGTTGGATTTTTAATAAGGTTGACGGTTTGTTATTGTTATTTTTTCATCAACACATATTTGTGTTACTTAAATTTTTCCTCGCCGCATCTATAATTATCTTTCCTACATCCACGGATATGGTTCGAGCATGTTTGAATACGTCGAATAGTGAGTATTCGTACCATACAGCTACAAATATAGATTTATTTGTCAGGTGCTTCTGAACGTCTTACGTTGTATTTATCAATGTTTGAAGGAAAAGATTATCATTGTGCGGGTATATTTTTATTTTTTTTTTATATAATTTAATAATTTACTATAATAGTAAATCTTTTTTTGATAAATGTTTTGTATTTTTCTTTACATGCATTTGATCAATTATTCTATGTTTTATCGTATTTTACTCGTTAAACAAAGAATGGTGACAGAATTGTATTTTGTTAACAACTATTTTGCTTCAAAAGCGAAAACAGACTATGAATATTGAGTAGATATAACCATATTTACTGACTATAACGACATCTGGCTAGTGCCCAAATCGTCAGTTAATAGGTATTTCATAACACCGAAGAAAACTATTTGTCGCTGTCGCAGAGATTCTTGCTTGTTCCCTTGCAAGTTATCGAGTTGTCGGGCTTTGAATAAGACGACTCTAAAATAGTTCTGATATGTTTTGGAAACAATACTTTGTATAAATCATTAGGAATAAATAAAAGATGTATACTATCCAGGAATGGATTGTTACCGCATACCCTGTTTATACTTTTCTGAAATAAAAGTGAACACTGTGTCAATGGTGTTGAAATTTTGTTGGTACATTTTTTCTCGCATACTGCATACCCTGTTTATACTTTTCTGAAATAAAAGTGAACAATGTGTCAATGGTGTTGAAATTTTGTTGGTACATTTTTTCTCGCATACTGCATACCCTGTTTATACTTTTCTGAAATAAAAGTGAACAATGTGTCAATGGTGTTGAAATTTTGTTGGTACATTTTTTCTCTAAAAACTTCCAGCACGAAAGATTTTCTCTATTTATATGATGGGGTGTGATTTTCGGAATCCACAGAATGAACAGTGTACATAATGCATTTTGTTTGAAGTAAAATAAATCCTGTTATCTTTTCTTAAGAAAGATCAAATATTGGTTGATATAAAAAGATTAAAAATCTGCGTTTGAAAACCAATTCAACTCAATATACTAGGTTTAGCATGGCCTCTTTCATCAGTTGACATGCAAAATGATGTTCATTCAAATAATGAAGATTTTATTTCATTTGAAATTATTTTTTTGATTTTTTGTTATTTTGATAATCGTTTTGAAGAAAGTATGTTCCAACGCGTTTTCAGTCGCTTACGATTCAAACCTTGTCAGACGGTTTTATAGCTCCCTTCATCATCATCGGTATATTGATGTAAATGTATAGTATGAATATAATGATGTTTTTAAAGAAAATGTGTGATTGACTTGTGCATAACGATGTTTGTATACTTTTTTACACGTTTTTTTAAATATTAAATGATATAAACACAATATATAAACAATATTTCTTTTAAGACCTTAGTGTAGTTACATTTTGGCATAAAACGGATACTTAAAAAAATTAAATGTATATGTGGGGTATTTTTTCATGCTAAGAAATATTTTATTTATTTATTCATTTAAATATGTTATATTAAGATAGATCTTCACATTAAATTACGCAGTTTATATCAATCGGGTTAAAAAGATATAGAAATTAATAAACATTTGTTTTATTATGGAGTCCACTATTTATTAAGCATTTGAATAAACCCTGCTTTAAAACGGTCACGTGATACCACGCTCTGTCTATCACAACAACAATGGCGACGACGAGAAAGATAGGGAAACCGTTAAGTTTGACAGATTTGGCAAAAAGAGAGAGAGACTGACAAGGATAAAAACAAAGGAAAGATTGTCATCGGAGACCATGTAGATTGATGAAATAGGAATTAGAGCCGAATTAAACTTAAGTATTTATCATGAAGTTGTAGGGGTTTTGCTAGTCAGGTTCGTATGTGCTCCATGTGTTCCATGTCTTTACTTTAGGATTTATAAACCAGAAGTGGATTTTCGTTTAGAGGAATTTTTTAATAAAGAATAAATAAACACTCTCAGTACATACATCCATAGGGAAAGGGGGGTATTCACTCATTTGACCGTGTCGTTGATGCTAAAATCGTGTTTTATCTTTTTTACACCTACATGTAATAAGCAATTTATATCGTTCTACATTAATGAATAACGGACTAATAATACTTCGGGTATCATCTGATATAAGAATTATCTAATTTAACACAAAAAATACAAAAATGTAGTTCTAATTTGTAAACAAACTGTTCTTCCATCCTGTTTTCCATACTAGGTTTTCCCGCACTCAGGCGCAGTGGCATTACAAATGACAGATCACATTAATATTCACAAGTCGTGTAGCAAAGTTTAGAGAAAAATAACTAAAGAAAGAACATGTTTTACGGGCCTAGAGTTTGCGAAACGTCTAATTATAAGAAACATGATGTATACTTTTACTCAAACTTATGTGAAAGATATTACTCCAAATACGCCACATATACCTTTAAATGCATAATAGATAAATAAACACTTATGCTAACAAGGTTAATGTTTGTATAACTCAAGTTTATATAATCATTTGTTGCCAATTAATTGAATTTGTCAATAGGTTTGAAATATTTCTGTCTTTATATTAATGTGAATAAACAGAAACATTCGGCATAAATGAGTGTTTTCAGGCATGAAACATGTCTGTTTTCTTCACATTTTCAATTATCACATGTGGATATATTATTCTTACATCACATGTGTGTATATAATTCATACATCCAAATCGATGATTGGAGTATGTTCAAATGCAGGCAGGTGAGTTGATTATGATTGTAATTGGAAAGATTTTACATTGTTCATACTTTCACAACACAAATAAGGCAGCTTTAACGTCAATATTTCATTACAAGCCCCTTGGAATGCTGTCCAAACTATCGTATCGTTGGAAACTCCTGTTTAGGTAATTCGTTTTTGTACATTTGTTATCAAATACATGTATTTCTTATTGAGACTCTAAAACAAATGAAAAATGTTTTGCGTCTATCATTGTCAAGAATGTTGGCCGGGAACTCAAGGGGTAGATTATAAGGACTACTGCCCACCTAATTTCTACGGCAAATCATGCTCAATGAAATGTGATTGTGAACCATGTGATAAAGTGACAGGATGCTCAAATACAAGTATGTATATATATAACACAGCTACAGAATTGCAAACATAAAGAACTACGTTCAGTATCAGTCATATTTTGCCCTTTTTGAAAGTAATTTTAAAGATATCGTAAAACATTTGAATACATGAAAACTGAAAATCTATAAATAGCCACCTGATGAAACTTTCAAAAGGGTAATTTTGACGTCATAAAAAAGTGCATTTCCCCATATGTTTCTTAAAACTTAGCAGAACACCAATTCTTCAATAGTTTTCAATGGGAAAATGTGTACGCAGCTATCATTCACAATGAAGTTCACATTATAACTTTATCTTGTGATACGTGTGTAACATGGAATATATCAATTTTATTTTGGGCGACGGATGAGATCGCATTTTCTTCCTAAACTAATATGAGAAAATATACCATTTTTTATCATCTTGAACAACATTTTAGAAATATGACATATTTATACTCTTTTGAAAATACAATAAAAGTGCACAACTTGGTTCACACAATGTTTCAAAATGGTATAATGTGTATTTTCATGAGATTAGAATAGATTTTTAAATTTAGTGTTAATGTTGACAGAAATTGTACCTTCTTCCTTATCTTTTTAAAATCTGAGGCCACCAAATGAATATTGTTTGATACTTTAATTTAATTAAGCCCAACACTGTCCATTTTGTCAGATAATGAACAGTGTAAGGTACGTTTGCGTTAACGAAAAGGCATGATAAGATAGTCTATTTAGACAGTAAGAAATTTACTTATCTCGGTTTATCAAAAAATACCGTCAGAAAGATATTTTAATTTTCGTGGCAAAACGACACAACATGGAGAACACTTCTGAAATAATTTTGACTAGATAATCATTGGCGCATTCTTCAAATGAAACGGTAGGGAAAATAATTTAAAACTTATATCAGATAATATGAATCTGTTGATAAGATGTCAAGGTTAGTGGTAGAATATGCGCTATGTATACACTATTTGATTCATTGATTATTAAAATGGCTTACTTCATCATTTGACAATGATGATTATATTGATTAGTAGATTGATTAATAATGGATTGATTGGTTTAATAATCCTGTTGCTAATGCCATTGATTTATATTGATTGATCAAACAATTTGATTGATTGATTGATCACTTATGGATACTTATTGATTGAACAATTGATTGTTGATGTGATGATTGATTGATTGATTGATTGATTGATTGATTGATTGATTGATTGATTGATTGATTGATTGATTGATTGATTGATTGTACAGCCATGCACCTGCTCACCAATTGGGTGGCAGGTTCAATAAATAAGCCATGACCAAAAACGCCAGTTGGTGTTTAGCTTTTGTGTTTTATAAAGATTTGTTTGTCAGTTCATTCTGAAAGTTTTATGATGGTTTTATCGATGTTTTGTAGGAAAAGAATATTATTGGTTGGGTATATAATATTTTTATTTCTATTTATTAAATCTTTTTTGATATATGTTTTCTTTTTAAGATCTTCTATTTCTATGCTTAAATCATATCACTCATACTAGGTTTTATCGCATTTTACTCGCTAAACAAAAATGACATAATTGTATTTAGTTAACAACAATTTTACTTTAAAAGTAAAAACAGACTATGAATATCGAATAGATACATGTATAACTACGCAGCTAGGTTAAGGACGCCCATGGATTACCGTATGAAATAAATGCACTAAAAACAGACTTAATTTCAGACAAAGTTTACAAACTCATCCAAATATGGCAATGATAAAGTTTATACATCATTATGTTACTACCGATCTCCCCGACATTTTTCACCGGAACACAGTCACCGCATCAGCTGTTTATCACGTGATATGCTAAAAATAGAGCAGCTACATATGACTTCATTTATTGCAAAAGTTCAACGATATACGAATGAAATATTAAATTGTTGTTTATATCACTTAAAAGAAAATTAATTGCTTAATCTAAAAAGTGCTGGGAGCAACTATAGCAGTACCAGCAACATGCTTAACTTTAGCATTGATCGTACAAGTTTTAGAAATTTTGTCGATAACTAAGTCAATTCACGTGTCAAAAAAATGTTTCCTTTCAAGCTACAACTTGCTCCCAGCACTTTTTACAATCACTGGTATTTGATGAACATAAAAAAGTTAAAACACAATCCTTAGAATTGACTGGATATCGTTGAACTTTCACAATTTTAGACAGATATATATGATTTTAAGCAAATTAGCCGATTTTCAAACGCACTGATGATCAGGATCAAGGGCAGATAATCTGGCGTTGGGAAGCGCGGAAAATTTAAAGATTTACCTTGTTAATCGTTGGTTATTCCTTATCTGCACATTTTATTAACCTTTTGAACCTTTCAATTCGTAAACTACACAGGAATATTATGAATTTATTATTTTTTGTTCAGTTTAAACAGAATGGAGTGATGAATTCCTCAATGCACCAGAACAAAATCAGAGAACCACATGCGCGGATCTAAGGTCTGGGGTGGGGGCTGGTTTTCTATGAATGTCTACCTCATATAACTTCAGACTAATTTAAGTGTATAGATAACAGGCTAAAGCAAAGGAAATAAGAAGCCAGATTTACGTAGGATCGATTTTGAAAGGGGGGGGATGACTCATCCAAAAATTCTTGACAAGCAAAAAAAAAATTAAATTTCTTTACATACTCTCAAAACAGTTGGGGGGCAACCCCCCCCCCCCCCCCCCCCCCGCCCCAATCTTATACTACATGCCTGCTTTAATCCACCCCTGCTTATTAAATATGTAATTTGATATTGTTATGAAGTGTCCATGCGCGGATCTAGAGGAGGGGTCAGAGGGGTCCCAACCCCCCTGGAAAATGAAAATGTATTAAATTTACATAGTAAAATCATTGCAAATATGCCTTAGACCCAAATCAAATGAATACAAAATTAAGAAAACAATATACTTTTATTGAAAAACAAAATTTCAAAACTCACAATTGTAATTTTTTTAAACAGCTTTAATTTTGTTTTTAATAATGTCTTAACACATTCAAAATACACCAAAGCATGATGATGAGCACTTTTTTATCCATCATGTTTATGCATTATAACATTAATTTTTCATTAAATAGTCTGTAGAACACAGGGAATATATGGGTAGGGATGACAGGGTAACCTCAAGAGTTGAAACCACAAGAATCGACCCGCAAAACCCATGTCGCCAGGTGGTAGCAGAAGTCCATGTTGGGCTGAAATTAAAATTTAAAAAAGAAATTATCTGTGAGAACATATGCATAGCAAATACATTAATATTTGTTTAAAAAAAAATACACTGACCATGCAGCGTTATAAGTATAACAACATGCGCGGATCTAGAAGGGGGAAGTTTTACGACCCCCCCCCCCCCCCCCCCCCCCCCCGGGAAATAAAAATAAATTAATTTACATCATAAAATTATCAAATATGCCTCGGACCCCCATGAAAAACCCAATTACCCTTCGGACCCCCACCCCCCGGGAAAAATTTCCGGATCTGTGCATGTGACAAGATAGCAGTACAAAAATCAAACCAAATATCTTAGATATAAACTATTAACACATATCAAATTAAGAGAGAGAGAGAGAGAGAGAGAGAGAGAGAGAGAGAGAGAGAGTCTGCTTTACTCAAAGTGTAATAGTAAATATTCAATTTCTTTTGATATACAGTATATCTCTTCTCGAAATAATCTTTTACTAAATTATAATTCCATTAGTTTCATATTTTTTTTCTAGCAATGAACTGTCCATAAAGTCACACATAAGCTGATGTATCTGAGCACAGTAACATATTAATCCAACATACACATCTATTTGTTATCTCAAAATTGTTTGTATACAACGTACATGTATACATACGCTATGCATGGAAACTTTACCGAGAAATGAATCAATACATGTATGTATTTTAACATATAGATAGACCATAACTCAAAACAAAAAACAATGATTCTGTTAAAAAATTAAATCTTGAAAAGACTGTATTATGAATATCAGGGAACATAAATACCCTAAAATTCTGACCTTAATGTAATATGAAGTTCTTTTCAATTTTAAGATTAAAATATCCTCTTCTAAGAAAATACTTTAATAAATTGTAGAATAGCATGTAAGTTTTACATTGGTTAATTTAAAAAAAATCTGCTGTTGAGGAAATGTATATGTTATTGTATGCATGTACATGTGGATCAGGTAGTGAATAATAACAAACCAGGTCAGTTTCAAGCTTGTGCCTCTTAAATATTATCTAGTCACTATGCAGTCTGATCTAAAGCGGTCGAGTCTGACCACCACATATGTTGGATTTTACTGGTTGGGGTTTATTATCAGATTATTATGAAGCATTACTGCACATATTTAACACATGAAATATATTATACTCTGTCCCGGGTTTTTGCTTCCACCACTTTTTGCCAAATATTTCGATAATCATAATTATCTCTTTACCCAAAAGTGTTTCATTCACTAGAAGGAAAAATGCCTAGATTATCTGCCATAAAATTGCTTCTCAATGTCCACCTGGTTTATGATACGAGCGAAAATTGAAACCTTACGGGAATTTAACATTGCAGAAAATGGCTGCCACTTCGGAAGGGGCCTGTAATTATTTGAGGATATTCGTGAAGAATCGTAACGTTACGTCGATGACGTATGCTGACGTCGAGCACGTTGCCGTTGTTCGCGCAGGCTTTCGGGATGTTTCGGTATTTGTCCAAGTTTAAAACATACAGCTTCCGAGGATAACCAAACATATCCTATAGTCTGCTATTCGACTATAAACTATAGACCATATAATTCTAAAACATATATATCTATCGTATACATATATCATCACACAAAATAAGATGCCGAGTTCCAAGAAGGGGAAGTCAGCGAAGTCAGTGAAGTCTATGGAGGTATACAATAATTCATTGTGTCAGTCATATCATTTCAGATTCTTTACGATGACTGCAATATATTTGACTTCACTTTTTCTTTGTATGGGCCTAACGTTAAAATCCTATGCCTCATACATATGCAATCATGTATAACTCTATCTATATAAGTTTAAATGATAACTCTACTGTACCTGATATTGAAAATGTAAACTTCCTGTAATTTCCAAATGGTGCACAATACATTTTCACAAAATTACGACCACAAGGATCCATGATCAACACACATATCATAGTCAGTTTGAAATAATGTCCCGAATTTATGAATGCTAAGAATCCAATTTTTAATCCAAATCAAACTTTTCCACTGCTGTCTGCTTCGTATGATGTCACTATAAAATATTTGACCTTGCCCTTAAAATACAAATGGGTGCCAAGTCATTTTGCACCCCGTTCAATTACACCCATATGTTTATTATATATTTAGGCTAGCCTGATTTGGTCTTGGGCCAGTTTTACACTACATGATAAAGTGAAGTCAAAAATTTAAAGTCTATAATAATATATCATGAGCCATTCACAACTTGCAACATGAATATAGGTGTGCAAATTAAAATGGGAAGATATATTTCCAAGAACATTTTTTCTATTTTTAAGGAGGAGGGGCAAAGGGGGTGTGAAAAAAATGTAAATTGTGAATGGACGTTTATGTGCAATATAGTTTAAATATGAGCCTTTTACAATTTTCATATCCCAGAAAGTTGTGAATGGACAAATTTATGGGTGTGAATATCATATGCAAGTATTGCACTATACTGTAGGCCATTTTAAGGGGGGTGTGCAGTAATCTTGTTCATTTGAGGAGGATAAGAAATATGAAGTCCTACATGTCATTTTGTTTGAAAAGTATGCATACAAGAACAGGACAATGTCTTTTAAATCACTTAGAACGGCTGTCAAACTGCGCAGTTACAGACTTATTTTGAAGATTTAAAAATCTGGAAAAATATGAAGGGGGTACATTGGTATCCCCTACACAGTTTGAAAGCTGTTTTAAGTGATTATATAAGGCATCATCCTGTTCTCGTACGCATACTTTTCAAACAAAATGACATGTTGAACTTCATATTTAATGCTTTTGTATCTTTTGGCAATAGTTTTGGTCAGTTTTGGGCAGAAACAAGCCAGTTAAAAAAATGTTAACATTCTTATCTTCAAAGGAATAAGATGGCCCCACATTCCCCTTAATACAGAAATACAGTCAAACCTTGTTATCTCGAACTAGATGGGACTGGTTAAAAACCTCGAGATATCCGAGTATTCGAGATATCAAGGTAAATCACTTAAAATTTAATTGGTTGGGACTTACAAATCACTTCGACATATCCATTGTATTCAAGATATCGGTGTTCGAGATACCGAAGTTCCAACTGTATATATACAGTATACACATACAAGTCATGCACTTAGAAGTTGGGTTTGCATACTAAGATTAATAAAGTACAGGTAAATAAGAGTTTTACAATTTATTTCCCAAATAATATGTAGGTAACAGCTATACCTTTGTAGCCATTTAAAGCAATTCTGCAAAATAATGTATTGCTGTTATCCTTTTCATTGCGAAAACATTGAAAAAAGCACCCCAAATCAGTATTCAACATTGAAATATGACTCTCGGGTCAATTTTAAACCCAGGTCAATATTCTTTGTTCCATCCTATTCTGGCAAAATAAGATTTTAAAAAATTACTCTCTATTTCTCTGTAAAAGTTTAACCAAGGAATCATGAAATTTGCAATTAAGAAAAATTAATATTGATGTGAGATCTTGACAATCTTTCAACTGAAAATGATTAGTGGAAAAGTTGGGCTAAAATTAGTGCTCCTGGTAGAGTCTAAAGTTAACCCTATACCTAGGTACATACATTATACCAGTATACTAAATGTTATCGGTAATTATGAAAGCTTGTATCAGCTTGCATAGTATATTACACATGTGCAATATCAATTTTCTTCCTCAGGCAACAGATATTTTAAAGATGATTTACATCCAATTTCAAAAAGAAAAAGAAGAAGGCCATGTGAGAAACATTGACGACCCCATGAAGAGATTATCTTCAGCAACAGGTAACAGAAAAAAATTTGCATAAAATGGCTACATTTATAACTATGGAAAAATAGTGTGTTGAAAATCAGAATTTCATTATTTTTTAATCATGGTACAAAATGTATCAAGTGATATATTTCGATACTGGTATTTCTGTCATAATGTAATGTTAATTTTGAATTTACTGGGTGGGTGTAAACACAAAATTTACAACATGACAACTGTTGAAATTACTGTGTTTTACCTTAAGTGATTGTAAAATCAGCATTTACATATTGGTTGACAATACTCACCAGAACAATACTGTTACCAGTATGTGGCCTAAAGTATATTGCTGCATGTTGTAATATATAGCTTATTACAAAGCTCACCGAGACGAGGCATCAGCTTTATGAGACCACCTTTATCATATTATATGAAAATCATAGTTAATAATCTTGGATATCAGAAACTGTAATATGGTTTGATACAATATTGAATATCGTATGATACATTATCATGGGATACAATAATATATTATGTAATACAATATCATATTATACAATAATATCTTATATGATACAATATACAAGTAATACATTATAATATTATATAATACAATATAAAAACATATCATATCCAAGTCTTTCAAGTCCCTAAGTAGCATCCGTGCAAGTTTGGTGAAGATAGTAATAACTTAGATACAGGACCTAGTGCACCAAAAACTTGAATCAGGTCTGGACGCTGACGCCAACGCCGGGGTATAGCATAAGCTCCCCCAGACTTTGTCTCGGTGAGCTAAATACACTTGCCCATGATATTATTTGAAAACCGTTTCTATAGATGATTTTTGAAGGATAGTGCACAATAATAGACAAAAATCAACATCAAAAAATATCATGTGAGGCTGAGTGACTCAGGTACATGTAGCTTAATAAATACAAATGGGTAGTAGAATATTTTTTAACATCATTAGGGATAAGTGTGAAAACACTGAAAAAGAAGGTTGTTGTCGACCCTGTGGAGATGGTGGTGGAGGATCTTCAGGCAGCTCCTCCTGTACCTGTTCCTAAGAAGAAACGTGGTCCCTGTAGAAAGCTTGATGACTTCGATGCAGATTTGGTGAAGAGGACCATTCATGATATGCAGTTGAAGGGCCAGTACGTTTCACTTCGTCGACTGTCAGATGTACTAGTAGAAAAGGGAGTCAGGATCACCAAGTCTCCATTGGGGAGACTTGTGAAGGATCTTGGGTTCAGGTAAGCACATAGAGATGAATCTCATTTTCCTACTGCAATACTGCAAGTCACCTTCAATCTGTCTAATAAATGTGTAAATCATTTGAGCATATGCCATATTCATGAAAAAATGTTTCCCAATTCAATCAATCAATTAACATAATATAAAAACATATCATACCATCAATAATTCGCTTACATGTGATAATGAAAAGTGGTACTAGTATGTGTATTAAAAATATCATGTCTATTTTTTTCCAGATTCTACAAAACTCGTTCCAACCAACGCTACATTGGAGACAGGAACGATATCGTAAGTATGCGACATACTTACCTGAGGTCCATTAGGAAGTTTAGAGAGGAGGGTCGTCCTATTGTGTATTTGGATGAGACTTGGTTGAACACCAATCATGTAGCGAGGGGAGATTGGGTGGACTGTCCTAGGACATCTACCTCTGCCTTTGAGTCGCATCGTGGAGGTCATGGGCGTTTTGTCCCATCTGGGAAAGGCTCTCGTCTGATAATTGTGGATGCAGGTTCTTCGGCTGTGGGTATGATCCCGGGATCTGCTCTCATTTTTGAGTCGAAAACAGGCAACCAGGATTATCATGACGAGATGAACTCAGAAAACTTTACGAAGTGGTTCACTGAGCAGTTGCTCCCTAACCTACCGACCAATTCAGTCGTAGTGATGGATAATGCTTCCTATCACAGTCATCTGGATCCTGAGTCTAAGTGTCCGACTTCGTCGGCATCGAAGGCCGAGATCCAGTCTTGGCTTGATAGAAAGGGTATTCATTACACTCCGGGAATGATCAAGGCTGAATTGATCACATTGGTGAAGCAACATAAACCTCGTCCTAAATATGTAATAGACGATTTGGCTTCGAAAGCAGGTCACACAGTTTTGCGTCTACCTCCCTATCACTGTGAGCTTAATCCTATTGAGTTGGTCTGGGCTGAATTAAAAAGTTTCGTCGCCAGGAGCAATGTCACATTCAAGAAAGAGAAAGTGAAGGAACTCTTTAATCAGGCTAGATCAACTTATGGGGTTGAGAAGTGGCGTAAGGTGGAGAGTCACGTGATAAGAGAGGTCGAAGAAAAACTGTGGAAACTCGACGGAGTCCAGGATGAGGAGGTTGCTCCTGTGGTCATAGACTTGACGGACTCGGAACACAGTGACAGTGACATGGACACAGATTCTGGTGATGACGAAAATGACTCTGACTCTGACGAATCCATGGGCTTCGTTGAGGAGTCTGACGACGAAGTCACTTGTTGCATATGTGGTGATTACAATGCTCCTGGAAAGTCTCGAAAGATTGTATGGGTTGAGTGTGAAGTGTGTAAGAGGTGGAGTCACCGCATATGTACTAAGCCCTCTCTAAAGTCAGGTAAGTGTGTCCAATGTTGGAACGCTTTGTATGGTCTGAATCCAGCTCCTTCATGAGTCTTCCCATGGTGTCTGGAGAACTGCTCCCTTTTAAAGGTAAAAGAAAGAAAATTAATCACTGATTTACACATAACTTCATAAATTATTATCAATTTTCTAAAATGGCAATACAGTATTCTATACATGTAGTCCGATATAAATTTTGGGGAAAACACGTTTGAAAATGTATATTCATTAATATTTTACTTAATGCATCATACTTTTTATCATTCTGACAACAACACAACATTAAAGATAAGACACAACACATCTTCAATCATTTTGCAAAAAGTTTAACACTTTCTCACCCTTGCAATGTGAAGATATTCACTTCACAATTCCAAAATCATTTTTCTTGCAATGCCATGACATTTTCTATTTCAATATATTGTTTGAATGGAAAATATTTTCTATAACCTAATCTATAATTGTCCATTTGCATTTTGCATACTATTATAAGTATTATTTATTAACAAGTTGGTAATTAAAAACTTGTTTGAATATTTTGTATCAGTGATTAGTTTCATTTCTTTATACTTGGGACTGCTTTATATAACTAAGCATCTTGTTTTTAATTCCCTGTGGGTTTATTACTTGTTGTAAACTTGACAGATACAATGAATTGCTCTTATAACGAAGCAAAAATGTCCGTCCCTGGCACTTAGTTATAAGAATGTTTTACAGTAATTAGTTATACAATTGACAGGTATATTTTACCTCTCTTTCAAACTATATTTTAATGAATAAAATGATGCACGAAATTTGTTCACAAAACAAACGAACAGGTACCGCGTTATATCGCTGTATAACAAAATTTGCCCCCAATGTCGAGGCGGCTATGATTTTATTACGACTTGGATATCACTATATATAAAGGTTATAATGTTTTGGCAAACCAGATATAAACGGTTACCTGTGTACATTTTATTCACTTATAGTCTACTTCTAGAATCAATGCATAACACGTGGGTTGAATAAACCCAATTATTCTGGAGACAAAACCAAACGAATAAAAGATGATTGATGCATTCGAGGCCTATTAATAAACTTACATTTTCCAGGGGGTATGGAATCCCCCTTCCCAATCAGTCTGTTGCATGATGACTACAAATGTATGACTAATTCAATGTGCTAAGAATGCACGCTTGTTTAGGGTGACTGAACCTAGTACAAATCCCAAATAAATTTTAAAATGATTTCTACTTGTAAATATGATATTTTCCATTCATTGTTAATTCCTTTTCATTGATTTTCAATGATTCTATATATTAAGATGGTAAGTTATAAAAAGCAGTCCCAATACTGAACTAGTATACCTGACTTTTGAGAAGTGAAACTTGAACTATTCTTCTTCTGCATGTTATGAATGGCTTTGTCAGCAGATTTTCATCTATAGTATCAATCTTTCTACTGTGATCATCTTTCTCTCTGGAATAGGGAATTCAATTGTTACTAATGTTCATGTTTTAAATTAATTTGAAATTTAAAGAAAAAAATGTTTATTCACAAGCAGTGTTCAAATATAGTTTTCAATCCATTTTCTCACAATGTGTACATAATAATTTGTTGTTAAATATGAATAATAATGCAGGTGACTTGTATAATACTTTTGAATTCATTAATTTCAAATGAATCACATTTGATAACTGTGATATTGCCTATCTGTGATTTGTTGCATATTTCACAAATGCAAATATTACATGTATAATACTTTTGAATTCATTAATTTAAATTGAATCACATTTGATAACTGTGATATTGCCTATCTGTGATTTGTTGCATATTTTACAAATGCAAATATTACATGTATAATACTTTTGAATTCATTAATTTAAATTGAATCACATTTGATAACTGTGATATTGCCCATCTGTGATTTGTTGCATATTTTACAAATGTAAATATTACATGTATAATACTTTTGAATTCATTAATTTCAAATGAATCACATTTGATAACTGTGATATTGCCTATCTGTGATTTGTTGCATATTTTACAAATGTAAATATTACATGTATAATACTTTTGAATTCATTAATTTCAATTAAATAACATTTGATAACTGTGATATTGCCCATCTGTGATTTGTTGCATATTTTACAAATGTAAATATTACATGTATAATACTTTTGAATTCATTAATTTCAATTAAATAACATGTGATAACTGTGGTATTGCCTATCTGTGATTTGTTGCATATTTTACAAATGCAAGTAACATGTAAAATTCTTTTGAATTCATTAAATTAAATTTAATCACATGTACTGACTGTGATAGTGCATATTTTGGATTTGTTGTATATCATTCTTAAATATTATATTTCATTTTTGAATAGAGATTGCCTACAATTGATTGCATATAATTCTTATTATGATCATGAGAAATACAATTGTGGGATCTATTATTTCAAATTAGTGTATTATACACTAAGACTTTAAAAAACTGCTAATTTGAGAAACAGTTTATCAGTGCCTGTGTATATGTGTTCATTTTGGAGAAATCATGTATCACTAGTAAAATGTTTGTTATTGATTTTTTTCCTGGAAAATGAGCTGTAATTTGATATCATGAAACTGTGATTATATCAACATCTGCAATTAAAAATAACAAACATCTCATAATTATCAAAAAACTATTAAAAATGATATATAATAATGATTATCTGTCATGTTATGAGATCCATGAATGAACTTTTGTGCAAAATAAACATTATAAAATTATAATTACATTTTTTTTTTATTTAAAAATACCATCATGATGCTAAAATCAGATCAATATGGATATAAAAGGGGCTGTAAATTGCAAGCTGAGTAAGAATACATGAAGAACCCATATACAGTTCTATCCATATACTATTACAGTTCTATTTATCTATATTCTCGAACACTGATATCTCAAACACAATGAATAAGTGATTTATAAGTCCCAATTACTTATCTTTTAAGTATTTTACCCTCAATATCTTGAATACTTAAATAACTAAAAGTTTTCAAACAGTCCCATCTATTGTTCAAGATAACGAAGATTGACTGTACTTTACTTTGAGAAGTGAAGAGAATTTAACCTACTTATGACTTCTACACAATATTTTTATTGATGAATGAATATTGGAACTCTCAAAAAAAGCCGATATAGTGATTATTCTATTAGCATACCAGGTAGTTTATATTTGATAAACTATACTAAATTCAGTAGAGAGCATAGAGTGGTTTCATGGAGCTTTATTATGATATACATTTCTGATTATATGGACTTTAAAATTGAGCATATTTGGTTTTCTGAAAATATTTTACTCGTATGATGTCACAGTAAATTTAACCTCCTGAATGGACTTTAAAATTGAGCATATTTGTTTTTCTGAAAATATTTTACTTGTATTATGTCACAATATATTTAAACTCCTGAATGGACTTTAAAATTGAGCTGTTTGGTTTTCTGGAAATATTTTACTCGTATGATGTCACAGTAAACTTAATCTCCTAAATGGACGGTTTTGAAATAATCATTTCATGCATGTAAATTATATAAAATAAATTAATACACTTGGCCATGCAATCAAAAGCCAAGTTCAAGGAAAAAGTCACTCAAATTAACAGGCATTTTTTTTATAATGAAAGATATAATAAATAAACTGTACAAATGTAAAATAAGCGAAAAAATTGCATTCAGTTTGGGGATAAAAAATCAATATCTAAAATAATTTATCCAGTAAGTAACAACAAAAGCCCCTGCGAGATTCGAACTCGTGATGTACGGATCATTAGTCCGACATGTTATCCACTCGGCTATGAAGTATGTTACATGTTACTGTTCATAAAATCCACTTAATAAAACGAAATGTCGTTTCGATCAGCGGTCAGCCATTTTGTGATGATGTGTTAATTATTCCACATTAATTTGATTATAATTATCATGGACATAATCGAACACTGCTAATATCATATCGTGAATTATTGTCCGAGACTTGGTTATTCACGGGACATATAATGCACATAAGTGTATGTCTGGTTAACCTTTTTGAAATAAATGAAAACAATAACGTTATACACTTAAGTAATAATACATCTATTTTATCAAAATTATATAAATTTGTACCAATTGATTAACGAATAATTCAAAAACATTTCTAAGCAGGCATTAGAGATGAGTACATCTCAAAACTGGAATGATTATAGATATTCCTTTTTAATAATATTTTTGGGTTAATCCCATCTCAATGTTCTCCACCACTTCCATGGCCCCACCAGAGACATAAATATGTCTCTGGTCCCACCAACCACCCATTAAATAACTACAGCAAACACAATTCATTTTTCATAACTAGGTGTCACATTAAATATGAGGGTGTTACCAGAAACGTTTTTATTTGGCTGTCACAGATCAAATTGTCGTATGTTGATGTTTATATATTCTGCGGTTTCACAATTAATGAGTCCTACTTTCGCTTTACAGATTCAAAAAGATACTCATAAAGATCTATTAAGTACTGATATCATGAACTGCTATTATATATGTTAAATGTCCCAAATACTGTTTACATACCTTTATTCCAGATGCGCTGATATTTCGACGAGAGTATACTTATAAACTTTAGACACGTCAGTTCGAGGCAAGCCCTGTGCATCGTTGGTTGTACCGCGTCACACTCGGCTTGAATTTTATATTTTCCTGACTTTAAATTGTCTTATGATAGTTTACAACATTACCAAACAGCTGAGTTATCAATAACATATGCAAAGTTGAAATTGAATATTTTATTTTATTTTTGCGCTTTATTTCGATGTGCAACAAAAAATAATAACCACTCCCTTGTACGCTTGACTGCAATGGCCGAAATTAACATTGAAAAATCCCGTAGACTTCAGAAATCGTCTCATAACATAACAGCAGAAAATATTTAAGCGGTCCGGTAACGGTAATTTTGTCTGGAAATTTTATAACCTTAGAAATATCCACATTTTAATGAAATATTATCTTATTTTCACTGATAATATTGTCAAAATATCGTGGAAGCGAAAACCCGGGACAGACTATAATGATTAATATATTTCATGCAGCACATACAAATATGTACATGCAAATCTTTCTGAATTTTTATTTCATAAACAAAGCCATGAAAGACAATATGATACAATATTGTTTTATTAAAATTAAGTAAAGAATTCATGATGCATACATGCACATGATGATTACATCATTCTTCACTTGTGTACCATGGTACCCCGCATGTTTACAGTGTATCCTATTATGGTGTGTATAAAATAGTTCAATACAAACTAAGACACACATGTACATATATGGCAAAATAACAAATAAGAATTCAAAACAGTGTTATAGATATCTACTGTAAGCACAGATCCAGCAAAATGAGTTATATCATCTAAGATCCAAAATTTTACTGAAGTGCAAAACATGTGTAATCACCATGCAAACATGCATGCACTTTGTACAGCATTCTACAATTGTGTACCCTGGGAACCCCACCTCTTTCAAGTGCAATGTTTACAGTGTCTGGTGTGTAGTTCAATACACAAAAAAATATAAATGTATAGCCTAATTAGATATAAGAATTCAAAACAGCGAAGATGGGCAAAACAACACATGTGTAGGTACACTGCATGGACTGAAAAGAGCAAATGTTTTGAAAAGAAAAGGTCACCACGACATATCCTGTATTAAAACATACCTTTATTATCTCTTAAACGATGGTTGAGCTGCATTTTCCACTTTCGGCGTCTTGCAGGACATGCATTTTATGAAAATGTTTACACACCGCTGTCAGCTGTTCGCAACCAAAACAAGGCGAGTGAAAGCGCTGTGTTGACGCGGATGGTAAGCAACCGACAATGCAAGTTTAAGAAATAAACGCCTTTATTCACAGATTTTCGATTCAATATTGTTTAAAATAAAATTCAAAATGATTATTTAAAGCAATCAATCGATAAATTTTAACAGCGATCGCTTTACTATATCGAAAGTAGGAAAAAGATGAAAACATGAATAATGGGCGGAGCTAACGTCATGAAATGTCACGTGATATTCATGAGGTGAAATCTATGGGAGGCCTTAACCTAGCTGCGTACATTTACTGATACCTTGCTAATGTTCAAAAGTCAGTAAATAAGTATTTCATAATACCGAAGAGAACTATTTGGCGATGATGCAGAGTTTCTTGCTAATACACTTGCATGTTCGAGTTATCGGGCTTTGAAAAATATTTCTGATAGAAAGTGCGAGAGAAATCGAATGCTGTCGGTTGACAGTTTCGCTGGTTTTCCACAATAAGAAAACAGCACGCAAAATATTTCTCAATGTACGTAAACGTTGTCTTGATAAAGAAGCTAGAAAAGGGGACGTAATTTTATATAGAAAAAGCAAAGCGGTACAATAATTCTTTAAACAAAAAAAAGTGTGGCGAACGATATGAATTTTAAATTAATTTTTGGAAACAATATTTTGTATAAATCATTCAGGATATATAAAATATGTATACTATCCACGGATGGATTGTTACCGCATTTACCTTCTGGAATAAAGGTGAACAATGTGTTTATGCTATTGAGATTTCGTTGGTACATTTTGTCTCTAAAAGCTACCAGGATGAAAGATGTGTTTTCACTATTTATCCGATAGGGTGTGATTTTCAGAATCCATAGAATGAACAGTGTACATCATGCATTTTGTCTGAAGTAAAATAAATCCAGTTATATCTTCTTAAGCAAGATAAAACATTGGTTGATATAAAAAAAATTACAATGCAGACCTGAGTTTAAAAAAATTCAACTCATTATACTAAGTTTAGAATCGCCTAATGTACTCTTTCATCAATTGACATGCAATTGAAAGTTCATTCAAATCATTAACATTTTATTTCATTTGAAGTTATTTGCTTGGTTTTCAATTATCTTGATAATCGTTTTTAAGAAAGTAAGTTCCAACGCGTTTTCAGTTGCTTACGATTCAAACATCGTCAGACGGTTTTATAGCTCCCTTCATCTTCATTGGTATATTGAGGTTAATGTACGTTTTGAATATAATGGCGTTTTTAACGATTATTTTTTAATGACTTATGCATAAAGATATCAGATAGGTTTCTGTATATTTACTGTTTTAAACGGTTTTTTTTAAATATTTAATGATATATACAATATTTCTTTTAAAACCTTAATTTAGTTACATGTACATTGTAGCATAATACGGATACTAACAAAATTAAATGCATTATAGATAAAAATAACACTTATGCTAACACGGTTAATGTTTGCATAATCAAGTATATAAAATCATTTGTTGCCAACTAATTGAATTTGTCAATAGGTTTGAAATATTTCCGTTTTCATATAAATATGAATAAACAGAAACATTCGGCACAAACGAGTATGTTTTCCGGCATGAATCATGTCTGTTTTCTTCACATTTTCAATTATCACATGTTGGTATATTATTCTTACATCACATGTGTGTATATAATTCATACATCCACATCGATGTCTGGAGTATGTTCAAATGCAGGCAGGTGAGTTGACTATGATTATAATTGGAAAGATTTTACATTGTGTTATACTTTGACAACACAAAGAAGGCAACTATAACGTCAATATTTCATTATAAGCCCCTTGGAATGCTGTCCAAACTATCGTGTCGTTGGAAACTCCTGTTTAGGTAATTCGTTTTTGTACATTTGTTATCAGATACATTTATTTCTTATTGAGACTCTAAAAAACAAATATATATGTTTTAATTTGCGTCTATCATTGTCAAGAATGTTGGCCAGGAACTCATGGCGTAAATTGTAAAGACTACTGCCCGCCTAACTTCTACGGCAGATTATGCTCAAAGAAATGTGAGTGTGAACCATGTGATAATGTCACTGGATGCTCAAATACAAGTAAGTATATATACGACACTGCTACAGAATTGCAAACATAAAGAGCTGCGTACAGTTTTATTCATATTTTGCCCTGTGTAAAGGTATTTTTTCACATATCACAAAAAATTAAAATGTAACATTATTTTAAACAAGAATATTTTAAAAATATATAAATAGTTACCCGATGACACTATCGAGAGGGTCATGGTGACCTCAATAATAGAGCATTTTCCCACATGTTTTATAAAACTTAGCAAAAGACACCAATTCTTCAGTAGTTTTTAATAGAAAAATATGCCCACAGCTATCGTTCACAATGAAAATCACATAATTAATTTGTGTGACATCACATGAAATATATAAATTCTATTGTAGGCTACTTTTGCAAACAAACACATTCTCCTCTTCAATCACCTCGGTTTACATTTTAAAAATATGATATTATCCTAAAGTCATTATCCTCTTTTGAAAACAGAATATATGTGTACAACTTGGTGCACGCAAGTGTTCAAGATGATTATAATTATGTGTATTTTCATGAGAGTAAAATAGATTTTTAAATTTAGTGCATATGTTTTCAAAAACTGTACCATCTTCCTAATCTAATTAAAATCTGAGGCAACCAAACGATAAATAATTGTTTAATACTTCAATTTAATTAAGCCCAAAACTGCCCATTTTGTCAGATAATGAACAGTGCAAGGTATGTTTGCGTTAACGAATAGGCATAATATAGATAAATTGAATAAATATGACACGCTTTACATTCGTCATTCCTATGCAAACAACGGCGTGTTTCTAAAGGATACAATTAGAAATGGAGAAATTATGAATGCTCGATTGGAAAATAGATTCCCTGTCCATAAATAAATGTATTTAATTGTTGGAATTCATAGGAATGATGGTTGGTAAATAATACACGAAATTGACGAAACCGGTATTTATGTAGATTTTTCTCTTCTGTAGTGTTTTTGTGTATTGTAATAACCCCAATTATCTGCAGCTGCCCTATAAGTCGGTTTTAATAAGTAAAAATTTATTGGACATCAACATCGCCCGGAATTCAAGACAGTAAGAAATTTCCTTTTTACGGTTTATCAAATAGTAGCGTCAAAAAGATGCTTTAATTTTCCTGGCAGAACGGCACAACATGGAGAAAACTTCTGAAATGATTTTTAAAAGATATTCATTGGTATTTTTTTTCAAATGAAACGGTGGGAAAAATAACTAGAGCAGAGCTCGTGGCAAAGCCACGAGTAGGTCTTCCGTTGTTGCTGCGAGTTGAAAATATATGTGATATGGTGTCAAACGATTATAATTACTAAACTTTCAGTTCTGCTTTTGTTATAAAAACGTGTTGTGATTGAAAGCCTGCATATAAAACGTGTTTTGAAAAAGAAAATAAGAAAATGTTTTAGGAAAACTATTTGTCGTATACAGTTTATGTAATCGTAACAAACATTATTTAAAAAATGAGATATTTAATGGCGAGTTAAATTTTCAGAGGGTAGCAAGCATTGTAATAAACAGTATGTACTCATGTGTCATGTCAGGAATTGTGGTTTTTTTGTTTTATATTAAACCGAACCCGTTTACAAAACACGTAACCTTTTCTCTAAGATAACTTCTTTATTTAAATATTTGTAAATTTTTGAAGACAATGTGCAATTAAGAATTGTTGCGTGCTGACAAAATTTACAGACCCTGAAACGTACTACTACAACAAAAAAAAGCGTGCGACTTACGTGCGAAAAACGTTTCGTATTAACCGTTTAGCGTTTCGTGTGAATCGTGAAGCGTTTCGTGTAAACCGTTTAGCGTTTCGGACAAAGCGTGCAGAATTTCGGACAATGCGTTTAAATCGTTTCGAGCAAAGCGTGCGAGAACCATGTGAAACGTTTATCAGATTTCATTCGGAACTCTCTGACAATTTGTTTCAAAATGGAGCCCGTGTTTTACATTACATGTACTTTAAACTGTTTGTGATTGGCAAAACTCTCTTGTAGGTATTTTCATGAAAAAAAAAATCTAGAAGAAATGATATACTTATCTTTTTACAAAATTGAATTTATTTTTAACAAACAAAAGAAAGGTATATGTATTAAAAGACGACTTGTTACAGAGTACATGTATATATAACGTTTTATACGATGTTTCAGTACTGGTACAGTTTTACCGGTAACGAATATTTGCCAGTATCGAATAATTTTTAGAAAAATTATTGGTGGAAGACAAAGTTGAGGTTTTAAAAAATTCTAGCTAGGTGATTATAACATAGAAATAAATATTATATCAGTGTTTGCCATTTGCACGATTATTTACCGAATTGTTTACAAATTAAAAATGTGCCCCAGATATGGGCTGCCGGATGTTCAAAGCAGAAAAAACGAAAGTGTGAAAACAATTAAGCCTAACTATGAAAATAAGTTTGTTATTGATCCCTATTTAGTGAATAATTAGTAAATATAATTCATTTAAAAAGATAATACATCATAGCAAATAATAATGGAGCTTTGAATGAAATTACGACTTCAAATAGAACCACGTGTAGTTTTCCTAGTTACGGTTCATTGCGACAGAATTATTATTTGGCTGCAAAAATTGATAGATATACGGGAAAAACAAAGGAAAATGGCAACTACTTATCATCAATTACTACTATAAAGTGTTTGTATGAAAATTCAATATTATAAAGTAACGGAAATGAAAACTGTTCAAGTCCAGTTTCAATTTGACCGGAAAACGGTATGATAAAAATAACGATCATATAATTTGTTTAAATGACATATTCCCACAATTGTTTTCCCTTGTTCATTTATAAGTCCATTAACATGTACCTCTAGTATATTTTTGAAATTAATTCGCCTCAAAATATTCGGTCAGAAGTGATAAAGGGCGCTTAATTCCATACTGGGAAACGAATTCAAAACTAGGAAACTGGAGGGGGTGTTGAAATTACTGTCTCCGTAATTCATCCTTTATTTTTTCGGGTTTGATACAGTTTAGAAGGGAAACGCGATTTAAACAAAGAATAAAAACATTTGGAATTCCGATAATAATAGTTGCATGCACGAGAAACCGCATACTGATTCGTTACCGGTAAAATGACTGTACAATATTAAAATTCGCTATACATAAAAAATATTAAATACAGTTAGCAAAATATGATTTCTGTTGGAACAAGCCTTAATCAACTTTAACTTACACGAGCATGTTTTGATAAGCATGTATCTTTTTTAATTTATTTACATCGATAACTCTTATTGAGACCACTCGCGACACACATGACCTCGGACATCGGGTGAGACCTGCACCTGGCTGAACCTGTCAATCAAACTCTGTGTATTTGTTTTCATTGGATGGTCAAGCGTCTCTTTTTTTTTCAATAGCCAATGGAAAAATTAATGACTTCAAGGTAATTGGAATCAGTATTTGATGAAGCACACAATTTAAATGATAGAAAATTTATTAATTATTTGAACAAAATTAAATTTAAACATAGAAAGAAAACATACTGATCATTTCTATGAATTGCGGGAAGTAAGTTCTTTGGAATCCCGATTACAGATATTTTTACAAGTAATTATTTTAATTACTTAAACCACTGTTAACGGAAAACAAGACGTAATAAACGCACAGGGATTTGCCTACAATGTACACAGTCATGCAATTAATTATTATGGGAATCTTTACGAATGGAACTTAATTCAAATAGATCATGATAATCTATATACACTGTACGCCGTTATACATGTAAGGAGCGCCGGTAATATATACGAAGATTGAGTCAAAAATTTAAATCATTTTTATTTCTTGTTCTTTTCAATACAATGTTAAATTACTTTGAAAAAAATCCGAAATAGTAATTACAACTTTCTTTTTTGTTTAATCATTTGAATTTTTTCTGAGGTACATGGATATGTACAGAACATATTCATTTACGCGAATGATACGACATAGGAAAAAAATTATCGGATGTTTGTATAACATTGTTTTCTAACGAATGTGACTAATTTAATTTTAAATATTTTTCAACAGTATCAATGTAAATAATATCAGTTTTATTTCCTGTTTGTATTTTTACATCGTATTCTCTGAAACCAATAAAAATACTAATGTTAGAAGAAAAATCAAATCCCGCCGAATACTGAAAAACCGATTTCAGTTTGTAATCATACGGATTTTTATTTTTGGTATTGACTATTGAGTTACGGTAACATTTTTTCTGGATGATTTTTTATTTATATTTTATGTAGTAAAAGCACCATTCCAACTGTTACTCAATTACATAACAATTGATGACCCGGGGCTATATATGTTCTGAGCTGTGTGCGCTGAAGCGACACAAGATTCTCGGTCGCACGTGGCGATTGAATTAACACAGACTGACCGAATAAACAAACGGTTGGGAAAGTGAAACAAAATGTTACACATAAGAAGAAGCCACCAAAAATGATTTTCGACAGATCTTGATATCGTTTAAAACTCATGTGAATATTCTTTTAAATAATCATCGAATGTCTCAACTCAGGACATTCTTTTATCGTGCTAGCACCTACCGCAAACATGTAACATGGAACTTTGATTATAATTTGATTTGATTTTTAAACTACCTTGTACGCTATCGTATACACCAATGCTTAATCAATTGTACAAGTAAAATAAATTTATCTTTTCATCTTAAACCAATATAATAGTTGAAAACATAATAAAATATAGTTGTGTCCGTGCAAAATATGAAACATAAACGCGTCATAAGGTACATGTAGAAGAACACGAACCGACGGCGGATCACTTATCCACTCGCGCCGGATCTCCTCAGCCATGTGCGAGGGATGATCATCATTTAAAGGTTTAATATTTAGGAGGGGGGGGGGTGTTGATTTAAAACATTAATTGTACAGTTTTTAAAGTACTTTACTTAAACAAACGAAACATTAGTTTATTCTAACGATTTTTCCGATTTGGAGTAATATCATTCATTAATATTCATTTACACTCAAATATTTAATTAAATATATATACAAGTAGGACAAACTTTTATAACATAAAATTAAAACAGTTCTTGTATATACGGCTATATTAACTCAAACACGTTCATATGCATGTAAGTGTAAGTCGCGGTGTGCGAATCTTGTGTATTAAATAACCGCTTACCGCTAGGTAATGCATCCGTGGCTGATCTCCTCGGCCGTGGGCGAAGAATAGATTACGTAAAGGTACAAAGCACAGAATCGCACAGCTCAGAACCAAGGAAGATTTGAAAAGTTTGCAGTATAATGACCTTACTCTATCAAATAGAAGTTATATATTTTAAACTTAAACCCCACAATTGATCTATGTCTATTATTGCTTTAGAGAATGACATTGCTTTTATTAATTAAATGAACTATTTCTTACTTGACATCCAATCGTTTAATCCACAAAAGATTTTGCGTAATCAAAACTAAAACAATTCTTGAGTTCGCGGCTACATAAACTCATATGTGAGAGACGCAACTCTCGTGTATTAGATAACCGCTGACCGCTAGGTAGTCCAGCCGCGAGCATGGTAACCGATTTTCTCGGCCGCGGGCAAGGGAGAGCTTACGTAATGGTACACACACACATGCAGCTCTGATTCAAGGTAGATTTTAAATGCATGGAGTTAATAACTAAAATGTAATGCATAGAGTTTTTTAATTCCATATTTTGTGGTTTACTAGAAAAGAAAAAGAATGTTTTGTTTTACAATTGCCGTTTTTAATGATTGTGCACTACAAGAACTTAACAACAATAATTTTAACTCCTAAAGGAAAAGCGTATACTCCAACAACAACAAAAATTCTTATGAATTAATGCCTCCTGTATAAACCAGCATACTTTCTGCGGCAACTTTATGCCAGTTGTACGCACAAAGACTTTCGTTAACTTGTCAAATGAAAACATGTACATGTCAACATGTAAAGCTTTTAACACTCATACTACACAAATCACATACAAAATAACATTGTAACGACCTTTATGAGATCCCAACAAACAACTTTTCCAGCGACAGCCATATCAAAATCCTAACCGTTTTTGAGTTATTAAGCAAAATTTTTTAGGGGCCATTGGCCCTTAATTTAAGGGGCCAGCCCTTTTTTATTGGTGTCAAATGAAAGCCCTCTATATTTTGCACATTTTTTATTCTACATGTCTTAACAAAATATTTTTCGTTTAAAAGATATAAAGGAAAATATGTCTAAATTTTCGCACTTTTTTGAATCCTGTTTTTTGATCCCCTACCTTTTCCTAAATAAAAAACGTAATCTTAAAACAAAAACAGATGTGCACAACTACAATGTCTCTGTTATTCAAATTCGTTGGATTCCCATTCCCTGCTATCATAGTCTCAGAGCCTTTGTCTGGAAACAAAAGGCCCTAAAAATGTTTTAAAGGGGAATAACTCTTTAACGGAAGGGGAATTCTAAATTTTATGAATTGCTTAAGATAGTGTTTTGTAAAGTACATTAGCCCTGAAAATTTGAGCAAAAACCGTTCAGAAATAAGCAAGATATGAAGCCTCAAAGTTCGCGTCTAGGAAGAAAAAAAAAAAAAAGAAAAATAATTTTTCCCGCACAATAATAGAAAGGTCTTCCGTTGGAAACGGAAGACCTTAATTAATAACTTATGACAGGAAATATGAATCTGTTGATGATATGTCAAGATTATAAGTAGAATATTATTCATTTTCCTTTCCAACGTGAAATTATAAAGAAGAATCGATTTAAAAAAAATTGAGATAGAATCAAAATAAAGAGGATAATTTTAAAATGTGTTTTTAAATATGCCTAAATTAGAGAAAGTTTAATAAAAGGTCATTTTTTAAAACTTCATATCTTGGGCACGTGTGTGTGGGTTTTATGTTCAAATTACGCCAAAAAGAAACTTCTTAGAATTAATCAAATTAAGATTAGATCTTTCGCGCCCCGTATATCAAATATTGTTGTTACATACCAAATACAGGATGAAAGATCTTATTTTGTTATTTTTTTGAAGAGTTTAAAAAAGATAACCGATGTTTAACAAAAAAAAATTTAAAGTTACATGCATATGATCGTAATATCTGATAGATAAGACGGCGAAAGACGAAAGTCAAACGACCTCTAGCCCGAAGGAAGTCGAAAGTCCGACGAATTCTGCATTATGGCTTACATTGTCTGTTTTGGCATCTTGTATAGTGACCTGTTTCATTTTTTGTCTAAGAATCTTCTGTATACTAAGGTAAACGTAAATGTCATTTTCCTAATTTTATTTAATTTGAAAATGAATAACGATTGATATTTCTACTTTAAAAATATTAAATTGGTTCATGAATTTCTGTTTGCAGACAACGGATGCTGACCATAAAACCTTCTGATCTGGATGAATATGGTAGCAATACATTTCTTATTATCACTTCAAAAGAATTATTGTTTTTAAGAATGTTGAGAATAATTATCAGCTACCCTGTGTTTAACAGGTTCCAAAAATCAAATGGCTCCATTAGAAAATAGTAGATATTGTATATCGGTAACGCCGAGGACAATTGATTTATCTCAAACAAATGACACAATGACAAGCTACGACAAATGTCACACTTCAGTTTCAAACAACATGACAGAAACAACCTCAGGAAATGCTTATGGATGTGACGACTCTATGGATGGAGTTTACAACATTCTAAAACTTACAGTGTCCGATAAAAATGACCACATGCAAATCCCGAATAACAGTTCAACTCCTTTGGAAATACAAAACATGACAAACGTAAAAGAGGATACATCACAGATGGCGTCCTCAGTTTCAAACTTGGCTAAAACAAAGAACCATGAATCAAAACTTTCAATCCATCGAGAAAAAAAGAAACATAAGAAGGAATTATTACGGGCACTGGATGAATTCAAACAGGGAAGTACTAGAGATAGGAAAAAACTTAGGTATAGCTTTACAAAATCAACAGAACTGTTCTGATTATACTTCATGCGTTATTTCCTTATTGTGAATTGATATTGATATCAATTTTTCTGTGAAATGACATATGTTATATGCATAACAATTAATAATTATTTACTGTATATGAGAACATCATGTGTTTTTAAGCATGTCCTATGAAGCTATTCATAGTCATTATTTTAGATTGGTACGTGTATGCGCATAAAATTAATAAATGTGTGAAAAAATGTTAGATTGACTCGTGATTTATTTGTACATGTGTTTTTTCTCTCAAAGATCAAATTGGTGAAAAACATGGTTAATTAATGTAAATTTGTATAATAGTACCTATTTTTTCATCGGAAAAAATGCATCTCTTAACACTGTACTTCATCTAAATATCACCATTTTCAAAAATATGATAACAATTGTTTATATTTTGTAAAGACACCGTTTACTGTATTGAACGACATTTTGTTACGTTTAACAAACTTAGATTTGTTTGTGCTTTTGTTGATGATCATCAAAAATAGTTTATCATAAAAGAACAAGTTTATTTTGATATATGGAACAACGTTTCTATTTTCAAATTTTATCAATGTAACGATGTATACATAACTGATGCAATAAAACAATATATGAACGTAGATAGATTTGAGCTACTAAGAATGAGCCATCACCACCCTTACAACATTTAAAGAATCAATGAATAGATAAATAACTATATGATGATAGGAAAATGAAGCCTGATAGTGAAATTTTAACAGCTGGTGCAATACAAACAATTCCTTTGTAACATATAATACTAAAATCTAACAAATAACATATCCGATTTCCAAACATGAATTAATGGAAACAAAACATAAACTTTATTGCGTTGTTAAAACTTACAATGCACCATTTTTTTTAAATTGTAAAACTGTGCAAAATCATACAAACCAATTACTCTCCTTAATTTCATATCTAAACAAATCATAAATTCTACAGAGTGATAACTTCCTCACTCATCCATAGTTATTACAATAGATTGAGATAACAAGGCTCTCAAAACTCTTTGAATGTCATACTTTGATGAAAGTACTTTAAGTGATTGTAGTTATCGTATTGTCCCCTGTCGATTTCAATCAACAACTTCGTCGCTTTCACTCTGGTCACGTGTTTCCGTTGCTGACATTTGCTCGTCATCATTGACAGGAAAATTCAAGAGAAAAAGTGCGCGGATATTCTCTATATTTTCCTGTGTTGCATCGTCTGCCTCAACAGTGATTATTGGTCGAAGTTTCAGATCCAAGGGTCCAGTAGTAGTAATAGATGCTGGATACTTATTTTTAATAGCGGTTTTAATATTATTACATTTATGTATTCTAAGAGTGTCATAAAATTTTCTAGTTTTAATTTCAAAATTTGTAAGATAATCCAGTTCCTTATCTTTCAATAAATGTTCATATTTTATTAATAGGCGTTTCAAATCTCTCATGATATTCTTGTCGGGATTTTCTGGTAATTATACATAAAAGTTATCGTCACTTAGATCTTTAAGAACAAGGGTTTTATAAAACGTTTTGTCCATACACACAATTGCTCATCCTTTATCAGCTTCCTTGAGAATGATTTCATCTTCATTTTGTTAGTTTTGCAGAGCTTTCTTCTGTTTGACGCTTAAATTATGTTTAACCGGTTTTCTGTTTTTCAATGACGATTTTGTAGTTTTCAGACTATCAATCTTAAATCCAGTAAGCGCTAGTAAATAGAAATTTTGGAACTGTGCATTTTCTATTTTATTTTTTTTTTCATTATATATATATATATATATATATATATATATATATATATATATATATATATATATATATATATATATATATATATATATATATATATCGGATCGGAAGCATCAGATCTAATATATAGATACTAAGCCAATAAACTGAATATATAAAGCACTAAAAATGACTAACGACACGAACAATAGATATTGTCAAATTTTCCGGACAACAAGTCCCTTCTTCAGGACAAAATTTAAAGAAATACATTACATGGGAAAAACAAAGAAAACAAAATCTAGAGCTACTACTCAAACTACTATAGAAACTATAAACAGCACAACTACATTATAAACAGTTTTAATTCACATTCTTAAAGGAGGTTTTTGACAATGCGTCCAATCGCTCTGAAATAATCAATCGACACACACCTTTTGGGTCTCGATGAGCATGTATCCAAATAGCAACCATTAAAACTTTTTACCTTTCTTTGGGCATATATCAAAATGGAGAGATCTTCTTTAACATATCAAAAGATTATACAAACGATTCAAACAACTTGACGTCCACAATGTTTATTACTTACTACTATATATTCAATAACAACTGTCATCTGATCAACAAAAGTCATGTGATCAGCGTAGTTTTTCAGCCTAAACACGGAAGTGAGAATATCAAAGGCTCCTTTTATACATATATTTTTTTTCCCTTATGGACCCAGTAAGTCTTGTATTATCTTGGATGGATCGCTGCATCGTGATGATTTTATACCAATTATCTCCAAGTAAAATGCATTGGAAATCGGGTTTTCAAAAAATGTTTTATTGTATTTATAAACCTTTAATTCTTTTAAGACCTAATTGTAGCTACATTAATGCATTATAAAGGAATTTTTTTCTAATTTTTTGTTAAAAATTATATCATATATGAAAAACAGTTATGCAAACTAGGTTCAAGTTAGCCTAAAACTAGGCTCAAGTATATATCATAATAATAATTTGCCCTATAATTGACTTTGTCAACAATTATAGAGTGTTTCCGTTTTAATATTTACGTGAATAAACTGAAACATTCGTCATAAATAAATAAATTTTCTGTTCTACAAGATGTCTGTGTTATTCAAATATTACTTCATTACATTTTTCAATACAGTTCATGCATACACAGAGCTGATTTGAGTATGTTCAAATGTGTCAGATGGGTATGTGAACTGTTGAACTTAATTAATAGATTTACATAGATTGTGTATTTCATAACAAAAGTAAAGCAACACTAACGTCATGTTTTTAGAAGCTGCTTGGAATGTCATGAAAACTATCGACGCGTTGGGAACTCTTGTGTAGATAATCTGTTTTTGTTATTTTTGTTATCACTTTTTTTTAATTTATACCCGAAAAACGAAATATTAAATGTTTTGCATTATTCATTGACAAGAATGTTGGCCGGGAACTCATGGGACAGATTGTATGGACAACTGTCTTTCTAATTTTTACGGCAGATTATGCTAAGAGAAATGTGGCTGTGAACCATGTGATAGAGTCATAGGTAAGTACCTCTACAATACACCTACGCAAATAAATCAATGATGTTTAATGATTCAAGATCCGAGAACTGCCAATCTACAATATTGCATGGTTCAATGCGCCTTTGCGTTAATACATATGCAGTATTAGTTCGACAAAAACGTTTTAATTTTTAACATTCCAATAAATGCACACTGTGACATGAAACAAGCGTACGCAAAAATTGTCACTTTATACTTTTTTTATTCATGTAAAAAAAAGGTAGTGGTGGCGGGTAGGATGCAGTTGAAATAGAGAATGTGTGACTGGAATTTATGATTTGTTTTGTACAAATGTATCTGATTACTTCAATACATAATGATGATATATTGAAAATAGTCAGCGAAATTGGAGATCCAGTTGATGCGATTCGGTGTATTAGTGATTCTACCAATTATCTGCAGCTGTTAAGTACGCCACAGTTTAAAACCATTTAGTAAGTAGGAACGTATTTGACAGCTACTTGTAACGCATTACACGGGGCGAAGGGCCGCTTTTACAGTTTCAAACATTGCTAGTACAGTGGACCATGATTCCAAAAAAAAAATATAATTAATTTCTAGAAAAGTAAACATCAACGAGAATTATCGCGAACATAAAATGGTATTGAAGAGACGGGAAAACCGTAAGTATAGCTTACAAAGTCAGTTGTTATCATCATGACACATGTATATCCTCGAAGTATGACTCAGGGATATGATTTTTCAGCGGATCCACTGATCATAGCAGATTTGAAAATCAAAATGTCCAACTAAGAGATGAGAACAGACTCACTATTAAATGATTTCTTTTTTACTTCTACTACTTACACAGCTGATGCTTTTTCTTGTTGTACATTCATATTTTTTTTATCATATTACACTAAGGAGATGGTTTCTTTCAACTGTCATATGTTTTAATGATGAATTGAAAATAATTCGGATAGAAAACACCGGGTTCCTCTTAGGTGTGCCATTTAATTCTCTGTAGTTGTATGACATGAAGTAAATACTCGACGTATATATATGTTCGTTAAATGTAATTAATGTATGTAAAAAAAATGTTAATTTTTACTTGTATTTTATCAAGTTTCTCAAATCATCGGTAATACGAGGGTTGTCCCAAAATAATGTAGACAGGACACATAATTCATAATTTGTTCACTGCAATTTCATTAGACTTCTGTTTTCTTCAATGACCCTTTAGCAAACAATACTGAAAAATTCAAATCTGTATTTTATTTATTTCTCGAGAAAATAAATAATTATCAACAACAAGTTTTGTCAGGCGGCGCAATGTGCGACGTCGAAACTTTCCAGTTTTACGTTGTTGCTAAACCCTCCACATCGTGTTACGATAACATTTACGTTTTATTTCCGAAAATGTCTTAGAAAAAATATCATCTTTGAACATGTACCCTGAGTGCACATTCAACATATATTTCTAGTTTTTTTATATATATTTTCTAAGTACAAACGATCTGTCGGATCCAAACTTGTCCTGTATTACTTGTTGTCTAACGTCCGTCTTACCGAAATGTGTCGTTCTGCATTTTGACGTCCATTGATATCGTTCTGGGTTTCTTTTTTTTCACTTATTGTCATCATACTTGTTCAATTTTTTTCAATGTTGTTTAATTACTTATTCACAAAACGCATTTCTAATCGATTTTGTTAATTTCATTTACTTCCAAAGCCGCTTAGGATTATTTTCATGGTTTTTACAAAATTGTATCTATTACTGCTGCGCCGCCTTAAACGTTGACATCGTCATTTTATTACGAGTTAACTTTTCAACTTGTCACTAAACGCGCTATAAAATATTTAAAAGTTTTGTTATAGCCAAAACATTTTCTCAGTAACTAATAGAATTATTATCAAATATCAATGTATGTTTTATTTGAATTTTTTCATTCAAAAAGTACTTTTCCTCGCAATTTTCATTTCATTATACTGATTTTAACTTTTTGTTTTTGACATTGCGCCGCATGTCGAATTTCTGATCGAACGTGCTTTCATTTCACTAATTTAATCTCAAACAATATTTGATTTTAAAACATTATTTGAATGTCTTGAACCATTTGTGGCACAAATTTCATCTTCCTTTGTCTTCGATCAACTGAATAACGCCACTTGTCTACGCTATTTTGGGACAACCCTCGTATATAGAGAATATATAAGAATAAAACCATGTCATCGCTTTTTGGTATAATAAAGGTATCACGTACCATTGAATAACATATAATTATTTCCGTTTTCAAATATCAAATATTCTGTGTATATTTTACATGTATATATTCTAAATTATGTATGTAAATAGTATTAAATGGTCAACACAAACACGGGTTTGTTTAATGTTTTGATATATCCCCATTGGTATAAATAGTTTGTCATAATTGATTATGTCAACAGGACACACACACACATCCACACATTTTTTGTAATTATCATTCATACACCCAAGGAGAGTATTGAATTTATTCAAAAGAGCCGAAAAGGTACGTAGATCGCAATACTTTATTAAGACAAAACATTCCACATGTATTGCTTATTTGTAATTATAACAGAAAAGTAAGCCATTTTAACGTCAAGATTTCTATTAAAACCTCACAGTGCTGTTCAAACTATCGAGAACTTAGTAATTCTGATTTTTTTTTAAACTTCAAGGTAATTTATATTTGTAATTTTTCTATCAACTATTTCTTTTTAGATTAAGGTAGAATGTCCCTCGGATAAGAGAGATAACTTCTGTACAAAATAATATCACTGTTTCTGTTAACTTTTATTGAGGCATGTAACAACAAAGGAGGTAGTGCTGGGTCCCAATTTATGTTGGAAGGCGATACACTTATTTAAATTCAAATATAAAAAAAAGAAATTTGAACTTATTGATAGGTTGTATGAACTACTGTCCTCTTTATTTCTAAGGAATATTATGCTCAGATAAGTGTAGCTTTGAATTATTTGATAAAGTCACCGAATGTTCAAAAGCAGTAAGTGAGTATTTGTACAATATAACAACGGGTATCGATTTATTTTCAGTTTTGTGATGTGTTGATCGATATTCTTAGAGAACTGTACACCATTGCTTGCGTAAATGATGATAAGTTGTATTTATTTAATCTTTTCTGACATTTTTTTTAATGTTAATCTCTATTTTCTTTTTACATTATTTTATCACTCACACTATGACTTCACGCATTTTACTCGTTAAACATAAGAATTGTGACATAATTGTATTTTGCCGACAGCAATTTTCCTTAAAGAATAAAAACAGCTGTAAATATCCAGTAGATATAGTCATATTCATTGGATATAAACACCCTGCTAATGTCCAAATAGTCAGTAAATAGGTATACTTGTAAGTTCGAGTTATCGGGCTTTGAAATTGTGTATCAATTTACTCAGAGAACAATTCTGATATGAAACGCGTCAGTAATCAAATGCTGCCGGTCAAAAGTTTCACTGACTTTCCACAAAACGCAAATAACACGGGAAATATTTCATATATACATATACAAACGCTGTCTTGATAAAGAACCAAGTATTTTTGACGTGATATTGCACAGAAAAAAACACAGAGATTTAAATGATTGAAACTTTGAATTAATCAATTAATTATCGGGTAAAATTTTTTGCAGAGTTCATTAAGGATAAATAAAAGATATACTTTTCAATGAATTTTTACCTTATATCCTAGTATTATTTTTCTGGGGAAAGAAAGAAAAAATGTTTATGCTGTTGAAATTTCATCAGGATATTTTACCTCTAAAAGCTATCGAGATATAAAGATATGTTTGCATTATTTCTCTCATGGGGATGGAACTTTCGCAATCTTTAGAATAACCAGTGCACACTATCTAAAGTAGTATCTAAAGTAAAAGAAATTCTCGGGTTTTTTTAAACAAGATAAAATATTTGTTTGTTTTAAAATGATGAAATACGGAGACTTGAGTTAAAAAGTAATTCAACCCATTATACAAAGTTTATCTTGTAATATACTCTTTCAACAATTGATATGAATAGGGATGTTTGTTTAAATGATAAAGATTTAATTTGATAGGAAATTATTTGTTTGGTTTCCATTTGTTTTGATAATGACAACAATTCATTTTGAGGAAGGAAAATTTCCTTAATACTGATCAGAATATGTTTGACTACTTAACTAAAAACTAAAAAAAAATAGGTTTCTTGGGGGAAAAAAACAGAATGGAGATGTCTCTCGTTTTTAAATGTCTTTCTTTTTTATTATATCTACAGCTTTTAAAAACTTGACGTCCACAGTGTTTATTACTGATTATTATATATTCCATAAATATGTCATGTGATCAACAACAGTCACGTGATCAGCGTCCTTTCTCCGCTTAAAAACGTAAGTTACAGTCTCTAGGGATCGTTTGATACTTTGTTAAAAAATAAATTAACAAGTTTGATAAAAAGTTCACACTTCCTGTAAAGACTAGCGTGTCTTTGAAACACTCTGTATCGATTGTTAAGGAAATTTGATTTATAATATACAATTGTATTTTGACCCTTGGGGACCCACTAAGTCTGGTATCATCTTAGAAAGACTGCTGCTTCATGATGTTTTAATCCAATAATCTCCAAGTAAAATTCAATTTATAAAATTCATCGGAATTTTGAAGTATTTTTTTTTTATATTTTATTATATAAACATAATTTCTTTTCAGGCCTTGATGTAGTTCCACTGCTGCTTTTAACGAATTGTTTTTCTTCTTCAAAGATGAATTATATTCAATTAAAAATTCATGTTTTGAATAACTCCAGTGTAATAATTTGCCCTTTAGTTAACTTTGTCAACAGTTTTGGAGTGTTTCCGCCTTAATATTGATGTAAATAGATTGAAACATTCGGCATAAATAAATTGGTTTTCCGACTTAAAACATGTGTGTGTTTTTCAAATATTACATCATTACATTGGTAAATACAATCCATGCATCCGCAGGGCCGACTGGAGTATGTTCAAATGTGTCCAATGGGTATGTGAACTGTAATAATTATTGAATAATCATTATAATAAATTTATAACAAAAGTAACGCAACATTAATGTCAAGATTTTTTAGAAGTCGCTTGGAATGTTGTGAAAACTATCGAGAAGTTGGAAACTCTTGTGAAGGTAATTTGTTTTTGTTAATTTTGTTATCAGCTATTTATAATATATTTATTCGAAAAACCAAAAAATCATTTTATTTTCATTTTCGTTGTCAAGAATGTTGGCCGGGTACTTATGGTGTAGATTGTAAGGACAACTGTCCTCCTAATTTCTACGGCAAATTATGCTCAAAGAAATGTGGCTGTGAAGCATGTGATAGAGTCACGGGATGCTCAAAAGCAACGGGTACGTTTTTATGCAATGCACTTACAAAATGCAGACAAAATACAATTTTATTGTAATTTGAGGTCAGCAAGTGGTTTAACTATTTATTAAAGATTAAATGTTCCCATCCTGTCGGATATTTGACGGTTCAATGCGCGTTTGTGATAGAAAATAGCCATATTTATATAGATAAAACAGCTGCTCTATTTATATAAATTTGCATTTTGACATGCAGTAAGTGTACGCAATATGAATAGGCGGATTGTGTTGTTTTGTTTTTTTTTGCTGCAATGTGGTGACCTTAATTTCCTATATTCTATAATTATTCTATAATAATTCTATATAGAACTCTGTATTACAATCAAACATAGTAGAAAATACACATAGAATGTAAATATTTGTTACTACATGGAATTATGATTGCTTGATGAAAATTATGATTTGTTGTCTAAAATTGCATTAAGTTTCGCTTATTTGAATTCATAATGATGATGAGTAAAAATCTGCGAAATTAAAGAAATTTGTATTCATTTTTTCCTTCTCTTGTGTTCCTGTGCATTTGTGCTAATCTAAATTATCTGCAACTGTCAAAAAGCCACAGTTTATTTTAAAATGAGTAGAAACTTAACGAGCAGTAACTAGAAACATTGTCCGGGTTGCAGAAAAGTTAAAAATTTACTAAACTTAATTTATCAAAAAAGGACGCTACAAAGGTGTCTCAATTTTATGACAATACATCACAACATGAAGACCACTTCTGATTTTTAACACTATCTCCATTGGCACATTCTTCAAATAAAACGGTAGCAAAACAGGATTTACAACCTATATCAGATAATATAAAATCAGTTAGAAATTATTCAAGATTACATGTAGTAGTGGACAATGCGCAAATCGTTTTTTCTTTACCACCCGAACATGAACATGAATTTAAGTACATGTAGATAGATGTATGGGTTTTTTCATATTGTTCTTTGTCAATAAATCAGATGAAAAGGGTTAATTTGAAAACTGTCTTTTTCTTTTTTTTTTTAACTTCTGATACGTGTGTATTTTGTTTTTCTTGTAAGTATGTAAAGAGTGCTAGTTTTAAAAGAGATAAAAAAAAAACGTAACCGGTATTCACTAAAATAACTATTATGATTTTGTCTTTCTGATAGGCAAGGATCCAAGTCCAACGAACTCTGCAACATGGCTTACTTTGTCAGCCTTGGCATTTTGTTTTGTGATATGTTTCATTTTCTCTCTAGGAATCTTTTTTATGCTTCGGTAAATAAAAAATCTTATGTTACTCATTTTGTTAAGCTTAAAAACGCAATAATGTTGTATATTTCTACTTCGAGATATTTATATGGTTTATATATTTAAATTTTCAGACGAGTGCGAGCTAAGAATCCTACTAATCGGAACAAATATGGTAGTAAGTCATTTTTTATCACTTCAAAAGAAATGCTTTCTTCAAAAATGTTGAGAATAATTAACAGCTTTCCTGTGTTTAACAGGTTCCAAAATTCAAATGGCTCCATTAGAAAATAGTAGATATAGTATATCGGTAACGCCGAGGACAATTGATTTATCTCAAACGAATGACACAGAAACAAGCTACGACAAATGTCAAACTACAGTTTCAAACAACATGACAGAACCAACCTCACGAAATGCTTATGGATGTGACGACTCTATGGATGGAGCATACAACATTCTAAAACTTACAGTGTCGGATAAAAATGACCACATGCAATTCCCGAATAACAGCTCACCTCCTTTGGAAATACAAAACATGACAAACGTAAAAGAAGATACATCTCAGGTGGCGTCCTCAGTTTCAAACATTGTTAAAACAGAGAAGCATGAATCAAAACCTTCAATCCGTCGCGAGAAAAGGAAACATCAGAAGGAATTATTACGGGCACTGGATGAATTTAAAACGGGAAGCACTAGAGATAGGAAAAAACTTAGGTATAGCTTTACAAAATCAACAGAACTGTTCTGATATATACTTCACGCATTATTTCCTCTTTGTGAATTGATATTGATATCAAATTACAGGAATGTTTTTATGAAATGACTTATGTTATATGCATAACAGTAACAGTAACAGTGTTCACTATTATGAGAACATCAGGTGTTTTAAGGATGTCCTATGATGCTGTTCATAGACATTATATCAGATTGGTACTTGGATGTGCATAAAGTTAATGAATGTGAGAAAAAAAAGTTGGATTGACTCGTGATTCATTTATATTTTTCTCAAGGATCAAATTGGTGGAAAACATGGTTAATTAATGTAAAGTATAAAGTACCTATCTTGTCATCGAAAAAAATGGATCTCTCAAAACTGTACTTCATCTAAATATCACCATTTTCAAACATATGATAGCAATTGTTTATACTTTGTAAAGACATCGTTTACTGTATTGTAAGACATTTCGTTACGTTTTACAAACTAAGATGTGTTTGTGCTTTTGTTGAAGATCATTAAAAACAGTTTATTATATAGGAAATAAATCATTTTGATCTATGGAACAACATTTTTATTTTCAAATTTTATCAATGTAACGATGTATACATAACTGATACAATAAAACAATAAATGTACATATATAGATTTGAGCTACTAAGAATGAGCCATCACCACCCTTACAACATTTAAAGAATCAACGAATAAATAAATAACTATATGATAATAGGAAATTGAAGTCTGATAGCGAAATTTTAACAGCTGGTGCAATACAAACAATTCCTTTGTAACATATAATACTAAAATCTAACACATAACATATCTGATTTCCAAACATGAATTAATGGAAACAAAACAGAAACATTATTGCGTTGTTAAAACTTACAATGCACCATATTTTTTTAATTGTAAAACTGTGCAAAATCATACAAAGCAATGACTCTCCTTAATTTCATATCTAAACAAATCATAAATTCTACAGAGTGAAAACTTCCTCACTTATCCATCGTTATTATAATAGATTGACATAACAAGGCTCTCAAAACTCTTTGAATGTCATACTTTGATGAAAGTACTTTAAGTGATTGTAGTTATCGTATTGTCCGATGTCGATTTCAATCAACAACTTCGTCGCTTTCACTCTGGTCACGTGTTTCCATTGCTGACATTTGCTCGTCATCATTGACAGGAAAGTTCAAGAGAAAAAGTGTGCGGATATTCTCCATATTTTCCTGGGTTGCATCGTCTGCCTCAACAGTTTCTGATTCTTCTCCGGACCCTACATTTATGGTTGGGATCGGCAGAAGACTAGACATATCAGGTGTCTGAATCATTCATACGTTTCTGCGTCGTTCGCGACCATAGTTTGGATTATCTAATTCTTCTTCGTGAAGCATCTGCTGAAGAGTCATTCCTTTTGCCATGGCGCCTTTTCTTCGTGCTCGAATTTCTCCTAACTTAAGCAGCACGTCATCTTAAAATAAAGGCAAAACAGAATAAGTTTATGATACAACAGTGTTTAAAACTTATACCAGGTATTACGATAGGACATTTATCCTTCATATATTAAACAAAACATATAAACCCTTCAACCCAATCATAAATTATAATTCATTCCGGTTTTTTTTAATATGAGAAATGATATCATTGGATATGTTTTACTAAAGACAAAACAATAATAGTTAATTAGCTCTCAAATTTAAAAATAGAACATTCACATTTTGTAATAACAACATTTAAAACAAAATGATGATTATCGTTATTACAAGATATATATTAATTTACAAAACACTAGATCTACTTATACGAACAAAAGCTGCAATAATCATTTGCATATTTCTATGTTAATTAATTTCACAATTAAATGTGGTGTGCTACAATAAAAACAAATTCAATGGAAAAAACTTTGAATATAAATCCAATACATGGTTACATTACTGAGTATTTCAACAATGCAGATAAATTTAAAACAACTATATGTATGCAAAGCGTCAAAACAATAGAATACAGCATATATTTCAAAATATCCCAATATTAAAATACTGTAGGTAGGCGCCATTTTTGTCCCATTGCAGTCCCCTTGATTTGTTTGTAAAAATATCCATCAAAATGAATTGTGTTGTTTTCCAAAATAAACTTTATTGAATCTAAAATGAAGTCTAGTGAAAAGACTCTCGGAATAAGCTCTGGGTGTTTTTCTATCCAAAATTTTATAGCTTGTAATCCAAAATCATGCGTAATATTTGTAAACATGAATAAACTAGTAACATCAATTATTATACTTTCATGTGAAATACTAAAATCTGTTGGTCTAGACACAGTTGATAATCCGTTCTATTACCCTCAGGGTTAGCAATACACTTGGCAACGGGTAGCACAACAAATTGTTACATGCGCGTAAATTATGCGTGTTCGGTTCGCCGTAGAATTCACGTCATTTCTGAGTAAAAGCAGTAATAATTTCTTTTCAATTAAGACATTCAGTATAATAAAATAAATAGTGCCTGTTTGGGAGGATAACAGTTGAAATTGACTTCCCTCTCGAAAACCATTGTCAACTTCCACTTCGCGTCGGCTAACAATGGTTTTCTCGGGGGGGGGGGGTGTCAATTTCCACTGTTACCCACCCAAACAGGCACCATTTGTATAATAATACTAGAAGAGACTTTGTGTCTGTTGTTTTAGGAATTTTGTTACTAGGAGAGATTTTGGGTCTGTTGTTTCAGGAATTTTGTTGAGGAAATCCATGCTATCCCGAATGTAACTAGGGACTTTTTCATATATATTCTTAAGTAAGATGTCCACAAAGTTGTTCAGTCTATGTGTTGGACATGCTGGGCTCGCAACAATTGGTAAAAGTTTCAGATCCAAGAGTTCAGTAATAGTAATAGATGCTTGATTCTGATCTTTAATAGCGGTTTTAATGTAATTACTTTTATGTATTTTAGGAGGTCCATAAAATTTACTAGTTTTTACTTCAAAATTTGTAAGATAGTCCGGTTCCTTATCTTTCAATAAATGTTTATATTTTTTAATAGGCGTTTCAAATCTCTCATGATTTTCTTGTCGGGATTTTCTGGTAATTTTACATCAAAGTCATCGTCACTTAGATGTTGAAGGACAAGGGTTTTATAAAAAGTTTTGTCCATACACACAATTCCTCCTTCTTTGTCAGCTTTCTTGAGAATCATTGCATCTTTATTTTGTAAGATTTGCAGAGCTTTTTTCTGTTTGACGCTTAAATTATGTTCCACATGATTTCTGTTTTTCAATGAAGATTTTGTAGTTTTCAGACTATCAATGTAATATATATATATATATATATATATATATATATATATATATATATATATATATATATATATATATATATATATATATATATATATATATATACACCACATTTTTTCAATGCATGTATTAAATGTATTGGATTATGTTTATTTTCACATGAAAAACTATATTGCTCCACAATAATAGCTATCGAGTTTATTGTTCAAAAATTATAAATTTCTTTATTTTATAATTTCAAAAAACAACTGATTGTATATTAAATGTAATTTTACACTGTATCAAAATCTACTCTTCAAAATCACACCACTATTTCTCTACAGTACCAGTATGACATTCATAAAATAAGTGATCAGTATCCCCTTCATCTATTCTTCGGAAGCTGCATACAGCAGAGTCTGCTAAATTTTTATTGAAAAGATATTTATTTGCAAAGACAATCCCAGAGGGGCCGAGCTCGTTTTAACATTAATTTCAATGTAACCATAAATAAAAAAAGGGGTCGAACTCTGACCCAGATAAAAAAAACTATCAGCTCGCTTCAAAAGCCTAATAAATCAATTAATTTTTAAAACACTCGCAATATGCATGTATTTTTCATAAAAGTAATGTCTGAGATACACTCATGCAAAATTTCAAGTTGATGGGACCTAAAATAGCGGAGATATACGTACGTCATTATTCTCTCGAAGTCGCCAGTTTATTTTTACTCGGACATTTACCGGTCCAGGGCTCACGATGGGAATTTGCCTATGACAACAGCAGTGTTGCAACAAGTCGACAAACATTCGCAGTAATTCTTTAAAATCTCACATCAAACGTATGCTAACATCCTTAAATTCCGATAAAATTCCTTAAATACTCTCCAAACTGAACTTTTATTCTGCAGCCACATCAACTTCTGACCAGACCGGCCATTGTGAAAGCTAATGTAAAACTCAGTTTCATTGGTTAATATTCCTGATGGTCCAATCAGAATCAGTCTTTCTCGAAGACGTCAAAATGGCTGGCCCTGTCAGAAGTCAATGTGGTTGCAGAATAAAAGTTCAGTATGGAGAGTATTGAAGGAATTTTATCGGAGTTTTTGTATGTAAGTAGCTTGCGTTTGATGTAAGATTTTAAAAGATTAGTGCGAATGTTTCTCGACTGGTTGCAATACTGCTGTTGTCATAGGAAAAATCCGATCGTGAGCCCTGGACCGGTAAATTTCCGATTAAAAATAAACTGGCGACTTCGAGAGAATAATGACGTATATCTCCGCTATTTTAGGACCCATCAACTTGAATTTCGGCATGAGTGTATCTCAGACATTACTTTTATATAAAAAAAAAATACATGCATATTGCGAGTGTTTTAAAAATTAATTGATTTATTAGGCTTTTGAAGCGAGCTGGTAGTTTTTTTATCTGGGTCAGAGTTCGACCCCTTTCTTTATTTATGGTTACATTGAAATTAATGTTAAAACGGGCTTGGCCCCTGTGGACAATCCTATAAAGTATTTGATATTGCAGCCAAAGCAGTTTTGATCCCTGTGTAGACCTAAATTGAAGTTTAAAAGTTGATTTAATACGTACAAATGTAATTTTGACCCTTGGGATCCGCTAATTCTGGAATTATATTGGACGATTCGCTTTATCATGATGATTTTTTATCAATTATCTCAAAGTTAAATTTATAAATTCATTAGAGTTCGTTTTTTTTAATATTTGATGATCTTAGTGTGGCTACGTACATTGTAGCATAAATTTCAATTTTTTCAAATGTATTATACATGTATATTGATTAACCTAGCAAACTAGGTTCATGTTTGTATATCTCAAGTACACATACTGATTTGCCCATGTATTGACTTTGTCAACAGTTATGGAATATTTCCGTATTTATATCGATATGAATAAACTTTCGCCATAGTTTAGTATGTTTTCCGACATGAAGCATGCATGTGTTCTTCATATTTTCAATCATTATATTTTTGTTTATCATTTATACATCCACGGAGATGACAGGAGTATGTTCAAATGTGTCAGACAGGTAAGTTAATTGTGAAGGTTATTTGAAAGATTTTTATATTGTTTTTATACTTTATACTTAAAACAAGTAAGGCAACTTTAACGTCAAGATTTCATTAGAAGCCTCTTGAAGTGCTGTCCAAACTATCGTCTTGTTGGGAGCTCCTGTGAAGGTAAATCGTTGTTGTACTATTTGTTATCAGCTTATTCTTATTCATATTTTGAAAACAAAAATATATTTTTTTTCCATTGGTTATTATCAAGAGTGTTGGTCAGGAACTATCGGGATAAATTGTAAGGACAACTGTCCTCCAAATTACTATGGCAGATTATGCTTAGAAAAATGTGGCTGTCAACCATGTGATAGAGTCAAAGGATGCTTAAATTTAACGGGTAAGTACTTCTACAGTTATACAACTGCAAAAATGTAAATTAATTTTGTTGTGGGGAACGGCTGTGAACACATTTTCACTTCAAAAGTGCTATAAGAAATGAAATGAGCCATTTTTTCCTTTATTTGGACCACATTTTAGAAATAAGACATAATATTAAAGCCATTACGCTCTTTTGAAAACGGAATAAAAGTGCATAATTAGGTACTTTATGCGCACGTGTTCAAGAAGGCATATATGTATTTTCATGTGATATAAATCTGGAGCCACCAAAATTGTTTAATGATATAATCAAGCCGAAAACTGTCCATTCTGTCAGATATTGAACTGTGAACGGTGCGTGTGTGTTCACAAATAGGCATAATAAGATCGACAATCATGTTTGGCTTTATTCCTATAAATTTGCATTGAAACACAAAATAAGCATGAACAAATATGAATACGCCGCACATTCCTGTGCATACAACAGCGTGATTTTAACGGATACAATTGTTACTGCAGAAATCATGAATGCTCGATTGGAATTCATGATTTGTTGTCTATAAATGTATTAAGTTGTGATGATAGCGGTAGAAAATAATGGAAAATAATGCGCGAAATTGACGAAACCGGTATTTATGTAGGTTTTTTTCTCTGCTGTAGTGTTTCTGGATATTGTGTTAACCCCAATTATCTGCAGATGTCCTAAAAGTCAGTTAACCGTCCAGTTTTAGGGAGTAGAAATGAATTGGACAGTAACATTACCTGGGGTTTAAAGCAGTAATAAACTCGGTTAATCAAAAATGGCTTCAGAAAGATGATTTAGTTTTCATGGCAATACTGCACAACATGGAGAACACTTCTGAAATGATTTTTACTAGATATTCATTGGCGCATTCTTCAAATGAAACGGTAGGAAAAATAATTTACAACGTATATCGGGTAATATGAATCTGTTGGTATGTCAGGGTTAGTGGTTGAATATGCATATAAAGCAAAATCCATCATTTACTTTTCTTTACAATAGGAACTTATAAAAAGCATTGAAATAAATAAACGCATGTTTTCATACACAGTGTCTTTTGTCAATTCATCAAATGAATACTAGGGTTATTTTTAAATGTGTCTTTAAATATGCCTAGATTAGATAGAATTGATAAAAAATTCTATTTTGAAACTTAATGTGGTTTTTTTTAGAGTACTTATTGAAGGAATTTCTTAGAATTAATCAAATTAATATTAGATCTTCCGATATTTAACGGAAAATAAGTTACATGCATATGATTTTTACTTTCTGATAGATAATTCTAGTCCGGCGAATTCTGCATTATGGATTACATTGTCCGTTTTGGCTTCTTGTATCGTACCCTGTTTCATTTTTTGTCTAAGAATCTTCTGCATTCTAAGGTAAACGCCAATGTCATTTATCTAATTTTGTTTGATTTGAAAATGAATACTGATTGATATAATTCTACTTTAAAAATATTCAATTGGTTCAGGAATTTCTGTTTGCAGACAACGGATGCTGACTAAAAAACCTTCTGATCTGGATGAATATGGTAGCAAAACATTTCTAATAATCACTTAAAAAGCATTATTGTATTTAAGAATGTTGAGAATAATTATCAGCAATCCTGTGTTTAACAGGTTCCAAAAATGAAATGGCTCCAATAGAAAATAGTAGATATAGTATATCGAAAACGCCGAGGACAATTGATTTATCTCAAACGAATGACACAGAAACAAGCTACGGCAAATGTCAAACTACAGTTTCAAACAACATGACAGAAACAACCTCACGAAATGATTATGGATGTGACGACTCTATGGATGGAACTTACAACATTCTAAAACTTACAGTGTCGGATAAAAATGACCACATGCAAATCCCGAATAAGTGTTCAACTCCTTTGGAAATACAAAACATGACAAACGTAAAGGAAGATACATCTCATGTGGCGTCCTCAGTTTCAAACATTGTTAAAACAGAGAAGCTTGAATCAAAACCTTCAATCCATCAAGAGAAAAGGAAACATCAGAAGGAATTATTACGGGCACTGGATGAATTCAAAAAGGGAAGCACTAGAGATAGGAAAAAACTAAGGTATAGCTTTACAAAATCAACAGAACTGTTCTAATATATACTTCACGCGTTATTTCCTCTTTGTGAATTGATATTGATATCAAATTACAGGAATGTTTATATGAAATGACATATGTTATATACATAACAGTAACAGTAACAGTGTTCACTATTTTGAAAACATCAGGTGTTTTAAGGATGTCCTATGATGCTATTCATAGACATTATATCAGATTGGTACGTGTATGTGCATAAAGTTAATGAATGTGAGAAAAAAATGTTAGATTGACTCGTGATTCATTTATATTTTTCTCAAGGAACAAATTGATGGAAAACATGGTTAATTAATGTAAAGTATAAAGTACCTATTTTTTCATCGAAAAAAATGGATCTCTCAACACTGTACTTCATCTAAATATCACCATTTTCAAACATATGATAGCAATTGTTTATACTTTGTAAAGACATCGTTTACTGTATTGTAAGACATTTCGTTACGTTTTACAAACTAAGATTTGTTTGTGCTTTTGTTGAAGATCATTAAAAATAGTTTATTATAAAGGAAAAAAATCATTTTGATCTATGGAACAACGTTTTTATTTTCAAATTTTATCAATGTAACGATGTATACATAACTGATACAATAAAACAATATATGAACGTAATATATAGATTTGAGCTACTAAGAATGAGCCATCACCACCCTTACAACATTTAAAGAATCAACGAATAATGAAGTCTGATAGCGAAATTTTAACAGCTGGTGCAATACAAACAATTCCTTTGTAACATATAATACTAAAATCTAACAAATAACATATCAGATTTCCAAACATGAATTAATGGAAACAAAACAGAAACATTATTGCGTTATTAAAACTTACAATGCACCATATTTTTTTAATTGTAAAACTGTGCAAAATCATACAAAGCAATGACTCTCGTTAATTTCATATCTAAACAAATCATGAATTCTACAGAGTGAAAACTTCCTCACTTATCCATAGTTATTATAATAGATTGACATAACAAGGCTCTCAAAACTCTTTGAATGTCATACTTTGATGAAAGTACTTTAAGTGATTGTAGTTATCGTATTGTCCGCTGTCGATTTCAATCAACAACTTCGTCGCTTTCACTCTGGTCACGTGTTTCCGTTGCTGACATTTGCTCGTCATCATTGACAGGAAAATTCAAGAGAAAAAGTGCGCGGATATTCTCCATATTTTCCGGTGTCGCATCGTCTGCCTCAACAGTTTCTGATTCTTCTCCGGACCCTACATTTATGGTTGGGATCGGCAGAAGACTAGACATATCAGGTGTCTGAATCACCCCTACGTTTCTGCGTCGTTCTCGTCCATAGTGTGGTTTATCTAATTCTTCTTCGTGAAGCATCTGCTGAAGAGTCATTCCTTTAGCCATGGCGCCTTTTCTTCGTGCTCGAATTTCTCCTAACTTAAGCAGCACGTCATCTTTAAAATAAAGGCAATATAGATTTAGTTTATGATACAATAATGTTTAAAACTTATACCAGGTATTACGATAGGACAATATTCATCCCTTATATTTAACAGTACATATAGATACTTTAACACATCCATTAATTATAATTCATCCGGTGCTGTTAGGTTTTTTTTTAATTATATGAAAAATGATATTATTGGATATTTTTTACTACAAATAAAGTACATGTAATGATAATTAAGCTAAAAAATCCTAAAATACAACATTCACATTTTGTAATTACAACATTTCTAATAAAATAATGATTATCGTTTTAACAACATATTATTCTATTACAAAATACTAGTTTTACTAATACAAACAAATTGTGCAATAATCATGTTGCATATAACTATGTTAGTTAGTTTCACAATTAAACGTGATGTGCTAAAATAAAAACAAATCATATGAATAAACCTGGAATATATATCTAATACATGGTTACAGTACTTCAACAATGCAGATAATGTTTAACACAACTAGATGTATGCAAAGCGTCAGACACAAGAGAATACAGCATTAAACAGTCGTTCTAAAGCTGTTTAAAAATAGGCAAAAATTACAAATTACAGTGAAACTCAGTTAAAATTAAATCCTTAGGACGTATGAGTTTACTGTATCTGTAATCGGTCGTATCCATATAAAGTGTTTGCGAAAATATGTAAAGCGAATCAGCAATATTCTCTGGACTCCAATGCTGCGCATTAAAGTCTCAAATAACTACATAATATTATAAAAACTAAAACTATCTGAACATAAATATTAACATCTACTTATGTGAAAAATCATTTTGCTTAAAAGAAGGAAATTAAAAAAACAATTCGCTTTAAAAGATAAACAGCTCGTTAATTTTGACATTATTAGTTAACAGATTCGCTTGTTCTTAGGTTTATTTCTTGATTAAAAGATAAACAGCTCGTTAATTTTGACATTATTAGTTAACAGATTCGCTTGTTCTTAGGTTTGTTTCTTGATTAAAATTCCGCATAACTGTAACAGTTGGGTTTTTTTTCTAAGAAGGTTGTATACGGGGCTGAGGGGGATTTTTGCACTCGATATATTTTCGCTATAATTTAACACTTGGCGAATTCCAAAACAAGTTTTAAATAACTGTGATGATGAGAATTATACAAGTTTCTATGCGATTTCTAGACGGGAGAAACCATTTGCAAATGTAGAAGAGTGAAATAAACAAATGGCGAAAATAACCGTGTAAAAAAACAAGGTAAGAATTGACATTTCCTAAATACGAAATAGACACTGTACATGTTCATCTTCGCTGAATTCGTAATTTCCTACAATTGCACTCGTACAACACGCATTTTACTATTTTTACATTTACTGCATTGTTATCAAAATGTTATGTAATCAATTAGGAGATTAAAAAACAAAAATTAAAAAAAAAATTGCTAGTATTTTTCCTGGTTAGAGGTAAAAGAAAAAACAGAATACAGATTAGAAACACACATGGCAATCCTGAAGTCTGCTGCACAGTATAGTGCGCCTGCGTACTCACGTGTCGGAATCAACGGGATTTGAATTGCGAGCGCGCCTGGCGGCTTCTTGCGCCTGCGCAGCAATTCGAGCTCTTAAAGTATTTAAGTCAACTGAAATACAACCAATGGCATCCTTGAAATATTTCATTGCATGTTATATTTAAACAAAGCAGATTTGTTTGCCATTTTAACTTTTTCAAAAGTTTTGAAAACTTATAATTTGTAACTTTGAAAAAATCAGTAACGTTCGATATTCAGATCATGAAGCAAATCGAACCATATGAGATTTTACATATTGCATTTTATTAATACATGATTTTTTTACGCTATCCTTCAGTGAACAATCTAGTCGTTTTTTGCGCTTCTACAAGGCATTAAATAGATTAGTGAGAAATAAATTGATAGTCATAACAACATGCTAATAAGTTATGAAACGCATTCAAAGTTCGACTAAATGTTTATATGGTACAATACAATAGAATGAAAAAAAAACGGAAAGTATGATATGATCAAACAGAGTAATCATAAATGAAAAGAGTTTATACAGAAATAATAGCATTTCACCAAGAATTTTAGTTTGCAAAAATAGAATGTGGTCTCATACTTATTCCATCTGAAATAGAAATAAACAGAATTGCGTGTACGTTTAATTATGTCATATAACGCTAATCTAATCAGAAGAATCCACAACATAATTTCCCTCAACTTATTTCAAGACCAGCACATGTGTTTGCGAAAGTGCTTGTACAGTATTGTATAATATAAAAATACAATACCTTCCGCTGGAAATGTAAACAAAATAAATCACTTAGCTCTGGAGGTTTACTTCTAGCTTATCACTTGACAAACAAAATGAGTCGACTTTTACATCAAAATAGCGTTGACGTAATAATAAAAACACAATCACAACTACGGGCAACTTCCCATCAATTGAAATTTCTAATTTCAAATATCACAAAAAAACTCAACCATAGCATGAACATTTACCCAACCCTCGATATGACTAAAGTTACCTCTTTTTTCCTCTCGTTGCTGAACCAAAGTATCAGTGTCTACTTTCTCGTTGCAAACTTCACAGATTTTCTCCGGCAGATTCTGAGTCTCTTTTGGCGTATTCCATTCTCCAAGGAAAGAAGGATTTTGGCAAAACTTGCAGAGCATCTGTCTCTCGACTAGGACACCTAACAATAAAACAAGTTTATTTGAGTTATAAAAGAAGTCACCCTATATCTGTTTGAAGAAAAGCTGTTGTTGATGTTTTGGGGGTTTTAGTTTGTTTGTTTTTTAAGGGGGGTGGGGGTTATAGGGTTTAGAGGGGGTGGTTGTGATTTTTTTTATTTGGGTTGGAGGTGGAGGATCTTTGTACAATTCTGTTAAACAGCTAAAGTATAATAGGTTTAGTACCTTTAAATGACTTAATTATTTCTTCAAAGTCTTGTAGAAGCGGAAGAAGTATTGTCCACATTGCCGCTGGCCTTGTTGGATAATACATTGGGTCTGGGCTGTCATCTCTTAACTCATACTTCAAACTAGCACCCTTCCCTTTTGGGCCATTTGTATAGCTAATCATCAGTACAGCGTCGATTTTATTGTGTCGAGCTAAAATACCGTTGCTCCAATGTGCTTTGAAGGTAAGATTATGCTTCTCCACTTTTTGTGCACCAACACACAAAAGCTCGAACAAACCTGGCGGCATGTATTTTGGAAATCTCAATAAGGCAGCTACCCTTTCCCGGTCGTTGTGGTCTTCCCATAATGATGTCACCTCTTCAGGTTCCTCTGTGTTTCTAATCCACGGTATCAATATTTTGGAAACATTGTCGACATTTTCAATTTCAGGGCTGAGATTATATGTCATTTCCTTGGTCTTTTTTGCAGCGGGATAACCTATTTTGAAACCTCGAAGAAGTATATCTAACATGAAATTGAATTGTTCTTTCATATCAGGGGGAATAAGGTAACCAACGATGGCACGCAAAAAGTCTTTGTCCATTACTCCTTGTTGCAGCAACTCTCTCTTGTTTCTGTCAAATCGAGTCTGCGAAAATCCCATCTGCTTGTAAGTATCGTCAGTGGCAAAGTCAACTTTTTCTTCGAAATCATGACGATATATATTACGTAGTAATTCAAACAGCCAGGCTGGGCGTATAAACACATAGTTACAAAGAACGGGTGCCGTGGAAAACCAAAGCACCTTGCCAGTCACATGAAGGTATTGCGTAATGTCTTTAATTTGTTTTTTCATTCCAAACTTTGTTGTTACCTCCTCGACATACTCATCCCAAGGCATTATGGGAACCACCATCGAATTGGATTTCTCATCTAGATAGTTTTCGACATCAACCCAGAATGTCTTTACTTTGTGTAAAACGAGTGGTAAATTATACTCCGGAGTTGGTGGGAACTGGTTTTCGTCTTTTGCGATTAGTTCAATGCTTTTTCGAAGCTGGTCAAACCCTACAAACTCTGCTGATGATGTAGCTATGACGTCAGATTGTACAGTGAAAGTATCTGTAAAGATCAATAGCTTCCTATACGAAAACATCCTCTCAGTAAGAGTTGGTGAGATCTCTGACTTCTGGGATATGTGATTAATTCTTTCATTAAGAATACTTTCGTGGTAGTTTTTGAATTCGGTCATCTGTTTTTTCACTTCAGATTTTACTTCCTTGATTTTCTCCTTTGACATTTTGTCACACTGGGTTCCAACTAGCACAACCTTTAGACTATTTGTCTTTGCAATCATCCAATCTAGCCAGCATCCTATCATGTCGTTGAATTTTTGCGGAGTAAACTCTTTCATGTTGAAAGTTAGTAAAGCAACCGAAGGTTGTTCAAAGAACAAGTAGTGTGGAAACTGGTAATAAGGATGTCCACAGAAATCCCAAAGGCAAAGTTGAAGGGGACGAATTTCTTTTTGCATCTTTCCATCCTCTTCATTTTTGACTTTCATTTCACAGTCAAGCACTAAGTCGTAAAGATCAATTCCAGCAACACTTTCATTTAGATCTTCTGCCAGCCTTGCTTGATTGTCCACCATAGATTGAATCAGACTTGATTTTCCACTTCTATGCGATCCAATAACCAAAATCTTCATTCCACGGTACACGGGTGTGTTCAGTCGAGCCTCCTGAATATATGCTAATATAGCATTTTGTCCAGTTATTTCTGCTGGTGGGAAGACAAGCGGATTGTCGTCAACTATTAACTCCTGGTTTGGATTCCGTTCTAACTCTTTCATTGCGTTCATATTGAGAATTTTAATCTGATTGCTACTCAAATCCAATTTCTCCGTCATTCGTAAAAGATGACCAGGAAATACTGTAATTTGATTGTCCGAAAGATCAATTTCCGACACATAGTGACGATTGTGTAATTTAATGTTGAAAGCTGGAATCTTCGTTATTTTGTTTCGACTAGCATTCAGTGTTTCCAAACTCGGAAGAAGCAAAACGTCGGTTGGAAGAATTGATAATTTGTTGTTAGAGATATCCAAATCTCTAAGCTGTTTCATCTGCCGAATTTCAACGCCGATATCCTTAACATAGTTATTTCTGCACCGAAAAATCTCCAGCCTTTTCAGATGACAAACTTCCTTAAAAACTGAAGTCAATTTGTTATTATCTACGACTAGTATCTGGATTTTACGTAGTTTATCCAATCCATTCAGACTATCAATACTGTTTTCACTGAGATCAAGCCTTGATAAGGATTTCAATTTTTTGAGAGCCGGTGGAACTTTTGTAAAATTATTCGTATTCAGATTTAATTCCACTAAATGTTCTAACCTTTTCATCGACTCCGGTAAACTTCCATCGGACAACTGGTTATTACTTAAATCAAGTTTTTCAAGCACTACAAGTCGGTCCGTTAAGTTTTCGGGGATGGATTTCAAACACAGTCCCGGAACCATCAGTCGTTTCACTGTCTCGGCAATTTTCTGTACGTTTTCGATGGTCTCATTTCCAAGGTCAAGAAGTCGGACCGACACCGTCTTCTCCGCTGATTTGGTTGGAAGACGCTGGGGATGCAAGTGACGCGCACCTTGGTATCCTAGGTGTGCCATTAGAGGAGGGGCTAGGTTTTTTGAAATTTTAACACGGCGAGGTTTCTTTTGCGTTGCATGCGATGCCGTCTGCAACGGCTGTTTACGCCTGTTCATCTTGACGCCGATCTGATGTACTCGGCACCGTCTGAACGCTTCTCCTCGCAACGTTTGGCTTGAAAGGGTTGTCGGTAATGTTAATTACATTCTGTAAAAAAAAAAAAGTAAATAAAACTGTTATCAATGAAATCAAAAATAAGCCTCGCAAGACAACAAAAGGGGAAACAGCATGCTCATTTACAGTAAACTTCAATTCAGTCAAACTTTAAATTGGTGGTCCCCGTCTTTAAGTCTGTTTCAGGTGTTACCTTTAACATACATTATGCGGTTTTATCACTGACCACGCTAATATGTTTGTATAATTCTGTCAGTAATAACTTTATCGGGTCATTCGTTCACAAAGATAATTTGAAACTTTGAAGTGCATATAGCTTACACAGTTATTTCTATTCAAAGGACATTTGGTCTACTTTGGGTTGTTTTTTTTTCCTTCTTTTTTAAATTGTGGTTTCTCCATTCTTCCTTTAAGTCATGTATACAGTATCAATGCATTATATGTTTATACGAACGTTTTCTGTGCATTCAAGGTACATGTATGCTAATGGCCAGGTGCTCTTCAACAAACTCCACCCTTACATTTCAAGTTGATAAGAAGTGTTTATCACAAAAACATATAAAAAATTTTAAATAGTTTTATAGACATTACAAGTTATATACATATAAATAATTTTTTTAAAAACCTTAAAAGCAACAACAACAAAAATAACTCAGTTCCAAGTAACCAACTATCTGTCGCCTCAAATTTACTAGCAGATCGCATTATCAACTCAAGTACATTAGAAATATGGAATTCACAGACAAAAAGACTTCCGTGACAGACCTTAATAGTGATTTCTTCTGATAGAGCAATTCACATCCCCGTTAAATTGTCAAATCAAATTGAAAATTAATGTTTACATTCACAACATATCAATATAAATGCAATGAAATCGGACCAAAAGGTAGTTAATAATTCATTGAAAGCCGTGATGGAACAATCTTAATTGTGATCTTATGAGGACTTGGTACGGAATACAATTTTATGCCTCGATGAGCTGGTCTGGTCATGTTTTTATCTATGTCTGCAACTGTCTAAATAGTAGAACTTTTCAATATTTGAACGTTTGGAATGAAATAGATGTCAATTTTTTTGGCTAATTTGAAATGTAATGTAAGTGAATATTATTTTGATTCCAGTCTTCTTTTTAACAAATTCACGCTACCGCTACTATTTTCATAATTTTATTTTAAATGCGATATTTTTTAGCTGCTTATTTTGCTCCTCAATTTGTGGGCAGAATATGAATAAGACTACAGAAAAAGTTAAATAAAAGTACCTATCAACACGCAAGACTGATTGAAAATAAACTTAACAGAAGAAAAAACCGGTGTTCTTTAATATGTAGAGTCAAATAGAAAATTACATTGATTGGCATTTTTAATTTACGTTCAATACCGAAGAAAGTATTGAATAAAAGATCCTGTCGATGCCATTGTTTGGACAAATAAATATTTTAACTAACAGGTTTGTTGTTAAAAAAATACAAAAAAGTCCTTGTTTTAGCTATTAAATGACTGTACTTTACTGGTTGTGAGTCTCTTAAGAATTTAAATAATTACAAATTTGAAAAATATCTCACTTGAAAAGAACTATTTGAGGATAAAATTGTTTAACAACCATAAGTAGTGTAACAAAACAGCAATTAGCGTGCAATTATGAATAATTAATTTTTAAAATATTTATTCTTCCTCTTGTTGCTCAGGAACGGCTAAATCAGTCAACTTCTGTCTCAATTTACCTCCTTATCGAGGAGTTCTTTTGTTAATTGGAACCAACCCGGAACCAGGTAATATGCAAACAAATAGAGGAAACGATACACAAAAATTGTTCACATCATAAATTTAAAAAGTTGTTTAAAATCATTAATTAGTTATTTATATTTACAATAAATTGACAACGGTGTTTGTGATTAGTAAATTAAAATATCATAATGTTTCACGCTTACGTGATTAATCGAATCCATTTCCATGATATAGACACGTCAATTCCTTATTTAGTAAGAGTTTGAAGTTAATTTATTCCAAACAACACTCCATCTGTTGACCACACGACGACGACAAGACTTTTAAAAGTATCCACAAGAGACGGGGTAGCGACAGTAAGAAAACACTCTCTCCATTATCCGGTAATCCTTAACCAATCCAATAACGGTATACCATTGTGGCTCGGTAGCCCCCAGACAAGATCATTGTCAAACTGCATTTAAATGGACAAATGAAGTGCCTTAAAACAAGTCAATCGAAGGGGAAAAAAACTTTCAAATAGTGACAGATATTTAATACACCAAACAGGGTTCCTTAGCTTTAATGCACATTGCATTGCAAGGATACGTGACCCTTCTTGCTCAATACTTAAACCAAGACGTCTGAAATGAACTTCGTACGAAATTACTTATTTTAATTTGCGTAGGACTAGTGCAAATACGAAGATCGGGCCACGATCGATAGTTAATATCTCAGTTCAGTCGGGGGACAAAGAAGAGGGAACCAATATTTTGGTTTGGGATATCGATAAGTAGCCAATGTATTTATGTCAAAGTAATTAGATTTTGTGCTAAGTCGTTAACTGGTTATACAAGAATGAACAACAGTTACTCTGTGTCGGCCTAACTTTGCTTCATGCTGTACTTTCTATTCTTATTCAATGTTTACTTAAGAGCTGAAGAGCTCAGTTTCGTTAAGAAAGACAATTGCGTTTAAGACCATTTCGTAAGAAATACACATGGTTAATCACTTCTAAATACGAATAGTTGCCCATTGGCTTTAAAATATAGGATTTTTCGATACCGGTGTGTCAGTACAGGTATTCAATTTTAACTACTTGAGATATACCCTGTTTTCATATTCAACATTTTGAGACAATTAAAATATTACGAAAATATTATTAAAATTTATCATAAATCTCGAAGTAATAGACATAGTGATGTCGATTTCGAATGTATGTAGCCAGATTATCACCATTAGAGATGTGATATCGCTAGGGTTTCCCCTCTGATGACACTATTATACTCACCATGTTTGACAATAATCCACCTGAACACACTCAAATTAACGAACAATGTTAAACTAGAAAAATACAGCCACTGCTCAATATGGACAATATCGAGGGAAAACTAACTTTAAATGTTAAATTACGATGTGCTACAAGCCTTTAAATCACTTGTCATACGCGTTTTTATATTCAAAGAGTTTCCGATAAATGTTGTAATCCCTATAGAAATTATAAAAGCATTCTTCAGAAGGCTTCACATGAGCAAACTTTATAATGATCATGAATAACGTCGCTACGTGGGATCACAAAAATGCTTGAAAAATTTGTCAGCCAATAAGAAGCAGTCTCTCAACCATCAATGGGTAGCAAAGAACGAAATATTTGTTGGTTTCTGTGTGTTTATAGCAAATATTCTTGAAACGAAGTGCCAAATACATTTCTTTTTGTGTGACCTGTTGAAAAGAATTTAAAACATACTGCATGTAATTCAAATAATTGCCGAGCAAACAAAGTAGGACAGTTTTCCCTTTCATTCTTTCTTACGACTCTGAAATGTTAGTCTTGGGTTTAATTTACTCAAGATACAATTAAAGATCAAACTAAACACAGAGCACTTTAAATATCATCTTTATTATTCCCACTGAAAGGTTTTACCTACTTCAAACAATGCACACGAAGAGAAGACAATATTTGATCATAAGGTGATTTGAGTATGTGGACATGATGAAAAACAGATTTTTAAGGAACCAGAATTCTCTCTCTTGTTGAAATAATATATTTTCAACTGAGATAGAAAACTTAATGTTATCTGAATAAAATGCATGGCTCTTAACTTGAAATATAGTAATTAGACTGGAAGTTAAACTATGCTGCTTCATCTTTTGAGTTCAAATGAAAAAAAAACTTTGAATAAGAATTGTATTGAAATAAATATAGCTTATTTTCCTTTTCAACTACCAAGTGCTCAATATAATGACAATATTAAAATAGAGTTAATGTTCACATACATGTACAACTTTACAGAGAAAAAAGAATGCTTCTGGGAATAGCTGTATTTTAAGTTTCCTTGATTTATATTGCAGAATTTGCTGTCTTATCTCTAGGTTCATTTTGGTTATATGGTTTGAATAATATAAAAAAAAAACTCCCCTCTTTCTATAAAACAAGTCTACATGCTCACAATCGTTGTCCGGTACCATGATTTAGGAGGGGATCCGAAACTCTCTTTCAGATCATGGAAACCACGCTTTATCTGGAAAGTGGTAAGAGACAGGCCAGAAAATATATTGATTTATGATTATGACAAGCAAATACCAAACTTGTCAGATACCTTTGTGAAAATACAAGCCGGGATTTAAAGCAATTGTATTGATATAAGGGTAAATAGCGACGCGTTCGGATCATAAGCGACAGCATGCCTTTCCCGTTCTTGGAGATTTATAACCACAGTGAAAGTGTCCATCGGAAGCTTTCTATTGGATTCGCTGACGATTGAAGTATTTTAGAATAAATATCCGACGAGTGCTTAAGGGTGCACATCTACCGGTAATATAATACCGATTTATCAAACGTAATTACAAACGAGCGTGTACCCTGGGTAGATATTGTAATCCTGAGATATGGATAAACATAGTTTATACTCTACGGACAAAGTGCCAACCTTTGACACTTGAGTTGTTCATCAATATCGAGTATCATACAGGGAACATTCCCCTACTGACACCCAGATCCCCGGCTTCAGTCCTTTCTACTGCTTTTAGGGACCGGGGGTGAATCCGTCACTGTCCAAGGACAGTTTTTTTTGTTGCTTATATTGAAAAACGCGCTGATATTTATAGACGCCATCAATGTTGATATCGGACTTGACATAAGTAAGGATTTGAACACCTGTTTCGAATAACGCTAGACGCCACATTGTATCAAAAGTTTTACAGATTCCTAGAAAAAAAGGAGTAAAGCCTGGTTGTCTTCAAACAAATTAAGAACAATGAGTTCCAATTTGTTTAGTATATCCAAAAAAATACATGGTCAACCAAAAGGACAAGACTGTTTGCATACATCGAAGTTAGTTATTAAATCCTACAAACGTAGGAATATAGCATTTCGTTTTTCAATTTCATTAGCTTTGTCAACCCATGACGCGGTTGAAAACGCCATATATGAATCGATAAAACATAGGAAATCCAAGATGTTTTTGCCTCAGACTTCTGAAATGACACAAGTAAACTTTCGCTCTACTACACTGCTACAACAGTTGGTTCTTGCATAAGAAATGACAAATTCATTGTACATACGAGACATTGAGTTTGGCTTGTTTTCAGCATCAATTTATTCTACTCTTAGTTGTTTCTCAGCAAAATCATTTTTTCAACTTTTGGGGTTTTTTTTTTATTTTTATTTTCTTTGGGACTGAGTGGGATGGTCAAGAAGGTAAACTTTAAATAACAGTTTTTGTCGTTTAATTTTCGTGGGTGAAATTAAATTCCATGTATTTAAATTAATAATAATTCAACCAACTCATATAAAACGTATTGATGAGTGAAAATCCATCTTTATCGAATTGATCCAATATTACACAGTACTCCTGTACCACTGTATATTATCAAATGGTTACGGTGAAATAGCATTACAGACTTGTACAAAGGCAGTGTTATAAAGTACACTCCCATACATAACATGTCAAACCAGGTATAGAGCTGCATGGCGATGTGAATTTACTCCCAGGTAGATTTTTCAAGCATCTGATTTAAAAAAAATTTCTTACAAGTCTATCCATCGATAATCGAACTCATTCCCGACAAATTTATTGTCGTGAAAGGGGCTCTTTTCTCCATTAACGGATTTTATAATTTGTTTGAAGAGGATATGAAAATATACAACACATATAAACACCGTCTTTGACGAGAAAATTGACATATAAATGGCCCGCTAAAACATCCTGAAATCACGCATATTTCTCATTACAATTGCTGTCAGGATGCACAATGTATTTAAAGAATATTTACAACCGTTGTATATTAAACTGAACATTCAAAGATTTAGAGAACTCAGACCCGGAATTTATTTATTGCAATCTATACATTAAAAGAAAAAAGAAAATTTCCCCTTTGATTTGAATTGTACATCGTATTATAATTACTTAGTATACGGAATATGTGTGTCATTAACCGAAATATTGCACTGTCCGTAAAATAGATCATAAGTCCAGGGATCAATATTTTCTTATTTAAAATTTTAACAACAGGGCCTTAGTTTTCTCAGATTAAAACGACCCAAGGAAAAATGAGCACAAGCTTCAACCTTTAAGGTTACTACATGTAATAAAGGACTGACAATTACATATACATGTAATAAAGGAATGGCAATTACAAACATGTAATAAAGGAATGACAATTACATATACATGTAATAAAGGAATGTCAATTACATACATGTAATAAAGGAATGGCAATTACAAACATGTAATAAAGGAATGACAATAACATATACATGTAATAAAGGAATGGCAATTACAAACATGTAATAAAGGAGTGGCAATTACAAACATGTAATAAAGGAATGTCAATTACAAATATATGTCTTATGAATGAATTATGATAATCATTATCAACGTCTTATCATCATTATAAGAATAAAAGCACGTGTTTACCATACCCTCTAATGTGCTTGTCTATTACACAAACCTTTTATTTGTTTTTACGATGTATATAGCCCATGCAAACAAAATCTATAAATCAGCTGTTTGATTTAATTTTGATGCAATTGGAAAAATTGATTGCCGTTAACATATAAGATTTTTTTAAACATCTAGAATCTTTAATTTTGAATTGATCGCAATTGTTCTGAACAATTTGCTCTTTTTTAATCAATGAGAATTATTGACGAATGTGACATGTTAGTTCTGACAATGTCTGTGTTGTGAATTTCGATTCTTTTGACACTGTATGACTTGTACTGTAAGGCTAAGTTACACACGTTACACCCGCTGATTTGAGAGAATTAGCGGGAAGTGAAAGAGGAATAAAGTTGTTTATTAATGGACAAAGAGAATTTCAATTCTAAATCATCCGATCTTATATCTTCTTCACTGTATATTTTTTCCTTAATATTTCAGTTTTACAAATATGATTGATAATCAAATATTTTGGCAGCAGATTGTATTAGGACCCAACTTCCCTACCCCAGCATAACAACACTGAACCTTAAAATAAATGTTTTCATGGTACTAGCACCGTTATTTTTGCTTCGATATACTTCCCTGTATTCAAATATAGCACGTAGAGTTATCGATATACATGCATGACCTATAATAACTGAAATAATTCGTAATATCCACGCAATCGTACTAGTTCTTTGTTCTTTTTTTTTTTACCAGAAAAAATAATAAATAGTACCAAAATTGCAAAAAGTGCAAAAAGTTATTTCTGATACATCAAGGAAGGGATACAAATAAATATAGGTAATTGTTCAATGAATTAAAAAAAAATTCACATATTTTTGAGTTCGGCAATGATCAAATCAATGACAATGAGAGAAAAATTTAATTGGAAAACGCTTAAAAATGTTTTTAAATTATATTGCATGAATTTTACCACTTTATATAAGATTAGTTTGAAGTATATGAAGCTTGATCAACAGCTATAGACAAGTTTTTGTAAAACAGTTCAATGGGATCACATCAGATCATCGAGTACATTCAAATATTTAAAAGCTTTTCGAGAGGTGCGTGTGAGATCTCTCTCTCTCTCTCTCTCTCTCTCTCTCTCTCTCTCTCTCTCTCTCTCTCTCTCTCTGAGAAAAGAAACCTAACAACAAGAACTTATACAAACCAGAATTTCCAAGCGAACAAACCGCCTCAATGTTATCAATGTTAGCCAGGGAAATCGTAGATAGAAACCACAAATGAACTCGTAACCAACTCGTCTAGAAGAAATGTTGTGCCTTTGCATGTAACGTTCATTGAATAATGCAACAGCTAGCTACAATAATCAGCAACCGTGTTTACATGTAGTAAGGCAACCCGAGTCTCAACGAGTATGACGTCATTAAGAATTTGAATTAAAGATTTAACTCAGTTGAAGTTGAAATGTCGCTGTTAATCAAAAGGCTTTGTAAGTTAGAGGTAGAGATTCTCAGCTCACACCCATCACTGCTGAACAAGGTTCTCAGGGGCAGGAAAACAATAACATGCCAAATATATGAATGTATATAGGAATGCTCTTAATTAATATCAAGAAATGTCGACGGGTTGTGTATTTCCAAACAATGTCATAACATGGCGGACAGAATGTGTTCGATTTAATCAGACGATATCAAATAGAAATGTCAGGAACACATTATTTGGTCAATAAAAGACATTGGAGTTGTGTACTGTAATACTGGTGGGATAAAAATGGAGTCGATGTTTATCTTCCTTATCTTCATTATATTTGACAAAATAACATTCATGGTTTGTTTATTAAAATATATCAAGGCCGATAGACGATTGAATTATGTTTTATGGCGGTTACTAAATGATTTAAGCAACATACTTGTAGCTGCTTTAGTAATATATTACTTTTCACCGTAACACCTCTAATAAAAGAACGGGCAGCAAGTTATCAGATCGAAGATATGAAGAGTTACGTTTCTTGGCAATGAAACAGCTTCCACTTTTACTGAGATTTACACGCGAACGAATGAAAGAAGTGGACAAGGTCAATGAACACAACTACTATGTTGAAACTGTTTTACGTCAACGGGTTAATTGATAACGGGTGTGTGATATTTTTTTGGCAACAAATTATTCCTCGAGACGCATGAGGATAACATGAAATTTGTAATTTTATTTCTAAACGAAAGAGCACACGTATGTCTGCAAAAATGAAATATCCGCCCGAGTTACAGTTGTTTGTGAATCTTGAGGATATCTCTCGGGCGTGTACAATAGACTAAGTTGGTTCATAGTACACATTCAACAACATCGAAAAAATCCACATGGGTTTACATTGCACAATGCTTATGAATGCGGAATATAATTCTAGATCATACTTCAGTTTTTTCCCAAACCCTTGTGTTATGTCATGGGTGGTTAATAATAAAGTCCATTTTTTCTTCGCACTTTAACCTACATGGATGTACCAGTCAATGTTAATCCCAGCACTTGAGTTCCTAAAGTGTAATCATTAGATCTTTAATTTCGGGTGAAAATTGATTATATGCACTATAATCTCATTGCTTAATTTCCTTTTAAAAACACAGGGCGAAAAACCATCTTTAAGCAAGTCCTTAAAGGTGGCTTAAAGGTGACTTAAAGGAGCTTAAAGGCTATACAACCTTTAAGCCGCCTTTAAGTCACCTTTAAGCAAGTGCTTATAGGTCCTTAATGTCCAAACTTCTTTAAGCTACCTTTAAGCCACCTTTAAGCCACCTTTAAGCATCTTTAAGTGGCATTTACGCTCTCTTTACACTGCCTTTACACTGTCTTTAAGTGGCCTTTAAGTCAATATTGATCAAGCTGAACAATAAAAACATATATTAAATGCAAAAGCTCTTTTATAGAGATGGGAGGGGGTCATCCGAGTGATAATATAATTTCCAAGGAAGGGGGGGGGGTGTTCCAGGCGGTTTTAATCGTCGCTCCATTAAACACAGATCGCTATCATCAGCACCGCTCTGATGGACACAGATTGCCGTTATAAAATTCTTTATAATTTTTGGGGGGTTTCAAATTATTGTAGGTATGAGCGCAGTCTCTGTATCTTAATATGTGCATAAAACTAATTCAAGTATGTTTGTTTCCTATTATAAATTAATCGGTGAAAAATCTCTCTCTCTCTATCTCTCTCTCTCTCTCTCTCTCTCTCTCTCTCTCTCTCTCTCTCTCTCTCTCTCTCTCTCTCTCTCTCTCTCTCTCTCTCTCTCTCTCTCAGTTCATCCGGTTATTAAACAAAATAAAGATAATGAACCAAAAATGCATGATTTAATTTGTTAATCGGTTTAAGGTTTGTATTTTTTTTTCAATTTTAATTATTTCTAACTCTAGATCTGCTAGATACATGTTAAAGATGAAAAGACTCTCAACTGCCTTTGTTATATCGGGCAGGATATTACTGCTTTGTTTGTCTAGACATAGTTTTGTTCGTTTGTGTATATCTAATTAGAGTCTATTGTTTGTCCAACTTAAGAAAACCCCTGGAACTAACACAGAATATACAAGATATACACAGCAGTTGTGTCGTGTGCCCAGGTGCATGTTTGTGTATATCTAATTAAAGTCTATTGTTTTTCCAACTTAAGAAAACCCCTGGAACTAACACAGAATATACAAGATATACACAACAGGTGTGTCGTGTGCCCAGGTGCACGTCAGGGTTTCTAAAGGCGTTGAATCTTAGTATGTACGAGTATACGATAAGTCTAGTGAATAAAAGTTAATTTACATTTGTAATTCATTTTCAAAGTATTATTCCTAGCTCTGGGTTTCAAAGATGTTACGTCTACAAATTAACGATACATGTATGTAAGAGTAAAATCTTGAGGCTAATTAATTAATGTACCGGTGATCATAAATAGGGGTTGATTATTTAAATATATGTATAAGGGTAAATATGTCAAATATACCCGGCCTGGCACATCATACAATTGTATGTACAAGTCATTTGCAATTGCCACATGCAGTAAATACGTCACCGGTAATTGGTAATTTTGTTTTTTATAGAATTGATAGTTTAAAAATCATGTACATGTACATACAATTACCTGTAAATATTTAAACATATTGGAACGGCGCCGCGATCATGAAAACCGGGAAATTGCGGGAAATTGAACAAATACCTTAATAGTATCAATGCATTTAATAAAAGAAATGATTTCATTTTCTTTCTTACATTTTTATAGCTATAAATTAGATGAACGTATATCTACTCGGTTTAAATTTCTTAACTAAGAAAGCCTACTATAGTGAACCTAACGGTTTCCATTTAGGTATAATATATTTTTGTTCACTGAAGACCAAGTTCCGTATTTCATTCTAAATACATGCATGCATGTAATTTATAAATTAGATATAATTGATTGTTACAAACTGAATGGTTTGTCAAAATCTTTTCAAGTAAACACATTCAATACAGTGATTCAATATCCACTGATATATAGGATATAAAAACGCTCACTTATATGTAAGTTGCCGTGGCGCAGAGGATGTGTGGTGATGCTAGTAAACAAAGGGTCCTGGGTTCAATTCTCGCCGTGGCCGTTTTTTTTTTGTGTTTTTTTTTTATTTTTCTTTCTAGAACAAAAACCGTTTTAATACCTTTTCTTTCATAAATTTAATACATTTTGTTGGAAATTAAGCACAATATTGAATTAAATTTTTTTTAATGGCTTAAAGGTGGCTTAAAGGTAGCTTAAAGGTGGCTTAAAGGTGGCTTAAAGAAGTTTGGACATTAAGGACCTATAAGTTGTCCTTAAAGGTGGCTTAAAGGTGGCTTAAAGATAGTCTTTAAGCTGCCTTTAAGCCATCTTTACGTTTTCTTTAAGCCACCTTTAAGCAATACTTATAGCTTAAAGGTAGCTTAAAGGTGGCTTAAAGATCGTCTTTAAGCTACCTTTAAACACCTTTAAGCTATCTTTAAGGAGGACTTAAAGATGGTCATTCATCCTGTGAAATTGTTCACAATTTTATTAAAGGGCATAAACTGATAAAATCTATCAAATAACTTGAAATGTTCTTTATTTAGATTCTAGTTAGCAATATCCTGCTGTTTAAATATCAATAAAAAACATCTCACTTTAACATAGACAAGTTGATCCGTAGTATTTTTAACATTAAGTTGTTGGTTTTTTTTGTCAAATTAAAATAAAATTTAATGACCATAGACAGAACAATTTGGGAAATCCTCCACACACGGAACACGGAAGAATATTATAAAGAACATCAAACTATGAACTATTGGTGATCGGGGGATGCTTACATGAATTAAAATGAATTGCAAATGGAGAATAAGTAAAATTTTCACTTACCATTGCAGTCAGACCCCTTAATTCATTAGAAGTGCATACAGCGCTATAAGTTGCACCCTAGCCATTGGAATGTTAACCAGATTTAAGCATTTAGTCCCATTTTTCTAACATTTTAATGAGATTAAGAAATCAATCCCTTTTATACACAGATCAAGACGGTATAATAGTTAAAGCCCGAGGTACCATGCAGTAAAATAGACATTTCATTCATGCACGATTGTACCATTGCAATCAATTATATTTAAAATATTAAAACAATGCCCTCACATCGCACGCGTATGATGGTTTCTTAATAAAGGAAATAGGTACATTTGTCCCTTGGCTACCATTATTTTGTTTTTCAAGAAAAGTCGTGACAAAATGAAACGTCCTGTTACAACTGACACCTCTCTCTCTCTCTCTCTCTCTCTCTCTCTCTCTCTCTCTCTCTCTCTCTCCGTCTGTCCGTCCTCTCTCTCTCTCTCTCTCTCTCTCTCTCTCTCTCTCTCTCTCTCTCTCTCTCTCTCTCTCTCTCTCTCTCTCTCTCTCTCTCTAATGTCACGTATTTATTTATATATGTCAAGGTACGAATTGATCTTTGGTTCCCCCGATATCAACAAACAGTTCGAGTTAATCCAGCATTGACGAAGGACGGACATGACGACACCCGTGTTTAAAAGGCTCCAAACAACTGTATCTACACCTGTTTACTGAGCATTGATTCTGTTTGTATGCAGGTAAAATACACAATGGCTTTCCTTGCATCAGGTTACCCGTTCCCATTGACTTTCGCAGAGCGTGTAAATAAAACAATTATATGCATCACTTGGAACGTGTGTTCTTTAGCACAAAATGTCTATTTTAAAACTGGCAAAAGATTACAGAAAGATAACGGTGAAAAAAAAATTATTTCACGTGTCAAAAATATGTATATTTAAAATGGTTTTCTTCTTTTAATCGTTTGAACGTGAGAAAATACATGAATGGACTTTCCTTTTACTGGCTGCCTTACATACCAACTGCACCTTGCAATAATGTACAACAACTGCAAGAGGCTAGGATTAAAGATTACAATGGATTATCAAATCAGCTCTTTATATTTCAAAATTTTATTGGATTTGTCGTCTTCTTGACAATAAAAGCTCCGTCCATGCCGATTCCCATAAAACCAATCTAAGTTTATTTAATTAATCTCGGCAGCTTAAAGATTAAATAGCCTCGCCGCGTAAACCAACATTCGAAAGAAAACATTGCATGCAATAAGCAGGCTTAATGACTTTAGACCGGGGTTCACATAATTCAGTTAATTAACGTTATAGAATGGGAACGAAAGCTGGGACAAGTAAACTTGTTTTCGTCAGTGGGGGTGCCAACACAAGTTATGATGGGTATCCCTGTGGTAAAAGATCGGGAGGGGGTCACTTACGCAAAATAAGATTTGCCGCTTTTAATTAACCGTACATTCTGAATTAACTTTAATTTAAATAGCTGATATATTCCTGGCAATATTTGATATGGTTGGTTCATTTTCAGAGAGAGAGAGAGAGACTTGACGGTTACTAAACGAGTAGGAATTTTGTTTCGATATGTGACATAAAACATCATTAATCATTGATAACCTATATACATGAAAAGATCGTTCCAAAACCACAGCTATCATACCTACCCGTGTATGTATACTAAAGAAAATACTCAGGTGTGCACAGATTGACAATTCATTACAAGCAAGAAAAAAATACCATACAACCTTACACATCAATGTTTAAATATCTCATTAGTACTCTACACATCTATGACACTTTGCCAAGATATGTACAAAAAATCAGCGCTCTTTTTTGTTTAGTTCACACAAATACGGACTTGCAGATCATGCGTTGACAATGATCTGAAGTTTTAGGTACATATATACATATTTACATTGTGTATTCATATATACAAACTTGTCAACACACTTCAAGCTGTCAGATGTGTTAAAAACACATAATCTGGAGGTCACCGTCAATATTTAGTTATTCCGAAGATGAGTGACAACAATAAATAAGAAATCAGATACCCTACCTGTCAACTTTTGTTTCACGAGGGAAGAAAGTAATTTCCATTTCCAGAACGAGAAACACCGGCGAGCCCATTTCTCAGATTTAAAGTTCTCGCCTGTTACTAAGGTTCGCCAAGCATACGTTGATTTGTGATAGAACCAGAATATCGCATTGATCAAAGAATTTAAAACTTCGGAGGTTTAATGTATTTACAGGGCTTGAAAGGGATCGATAGAAATAGGGCCATGCCTCATTATGCCGATCAAGGAACATTCTTCTCTTTATCTTCGACTAAAAATGGAGACAATGTTGATAATCTGATATCGACAAATATGAGCGTGCCAGATTTCTGTGTCTGGCTTTCACTTCCTGTAAATTCCTCATCAGAGTGAAGAAAACCAAAAGAGGGCATTGGAAATGGACGGTGGAACCTCGCTGGGCAGCTGAAGTTGTTGCGTCAGCATTGAATTGCGAATGAATACGTCACTATTGACGAAACGTCACTCATTTCCTTTCCAATTTCCTTCGGTCTTTTGAAATCTTTGTAGTTCTACGAAGCTGTCACCAGTGTTTGCTCGTAAGTGCGTTAACGGACGATCAAAATCGAAAAAACGATCAATTGCAATTATAAATGTTGAAGCTGTATAACGGTGGAAAACCAAGTTTTATTAAAAAAATATATAAGGATAAATAATTTCATCAATATTCAAATTACTTTATCCAATACCCCGGTGAATAAAGTTTTGTTCCTGTAAATGTGCGATCAAAAAAAGACACAGAGAAAAAAATATACATGTAGTAATAGTCTTTTTTCCCCGATAATGATTTTAAATCCATTAATAAAAACAGTTACTCTCAGATTCTATTGAGATAAGCTCCTGGCGCCTCATCCTCATATAGTGGGTGCCGTGACCCAGGATCATCCCTGACGTTATAAGAATACTGGCGCCTCAGAATGTAGCTACAAACTGTATCATTTTTTTTCACGACTTAAAACTAGCTCTAGAAATAAAATATGCAATTTTAATTTTCTCGATGCAATGGATCCTTAGCTATGTTCGATAACTCTTACACGTGTTAATGTTCAACAGAATGTTACTGAAAAAATTGAACTGATTCATTACACCAAGAAAATCAATTCTGAGTTATAACTGAATTTATCTTATTATATATTATAATCAAAACTAAAAAAAAACGGCTTTGGTTGTTCGAGTCATTTATGTATGAAAATGCAGGCACGTAGCATTGTTTTTGAAAGGGGGGGGGGGGGGTGGCAGACTCATCCAAAAAATCTTGACAAGCAAAAAAAGAAAAGAAAATAAACAAAAAATAATTACTTTCCAGAACCTTAATTAAAGCTGCTTGGTCCGATTTTATATCAAATTTTATGCACGCTTTTAAACGATGGCTATGCTTAGTATATCTATAATAATAGACATTGCAGTAGTTTTCCCAGTCAATTAGGCCAAATTTCAATGAAGAAAAATACGTACAAAATCTGCTAACAAAACAAACGACATTAAAAGGTACCGCGTTATTTCGCCTCATGTTAAATTTCACCCCTGACGACGAGACGGGTATGGTTGTATTACGAATTTGACATCGCTTTAAATAAAGGTCGAAATGGTCAGACAAATGATCAGACAAATTACAAATAAACATGTGTACGTTTTGTTCGCCAATATTTCTAAAGTCTGCTTTCTTTACAATCGATGCGTAGCATGCGGGTTGAATAGCCCCAATCATTCGGGGTACGAAACCATGCGGTTTCCTTTTCTAAACATTCCTGTGATGCATTTTGGTTTGTTTTTTCGTTTGCCCAAAGAGAAATTATTTTTATTTACTTTGAATATTTATAACTTTGAAAGGAGATTGATTCTGCTGGTGTAAATAGGAGAAAGTCCATAACTTTGTAAGATAAATGATTTGTATGATACTGTAATTTCGAAAAAAATCGAACCAAGCAGCTTTAAAATCCTAATCGGGTGGGGGGGGGGGGGGGGAGCAAGTATTACTTCAACTTCAATTTCATTGTTCGGGGGGGGGGGGGGGGGCAATTTCATGATTTTTCAAATTTAAGAAAAATCTTTGCTGTGCAAAAAAAAAAGGGGGGGGGGGCTCCCCGATGCTTCGTGCCTGAAATGAACGTAGAGAACAAAAATTAATTCTATTAAGATAACTCTGGTTGTCTACATGTACTATTCTATCGAGTCGCCCTTATTCAAAGAGTCAATATTTTTTAATAAATTTTTATTTATTTTTCTTATATCGGTTATAATTATAGGTTTATTTCTCGAATGTCTTTTCAGTACATATTTAATCAGATTTAGCAAACTGGTCCATATAGTTGCTTTGGTTTTCCAAGCTTTATGGAGATTTTCATACATCATGGATGGGAGACATTGAAACTGGCGCCACAGAATAAACAAAACATTGATCAGAAAATGTAGTGTACATCCGCATTGAAACTGTAGTTTAAAGGGGATGTCTGACCATCTTGTAAAGCAATAAATATGTTTTACATTACGTAGGTTTTGTTCGCAAATTGTATTCACAAGTACATAACAATGCCTGTTTTAATTATTATAATGACTAAAGTACTCTTCGCATAGGCGTCGGACCACCGGTTGGGGGGGGGGGGGGGGGGCTAGGAGGTTCAGCCACCCCTCTTTCCAGTTTTCTAACGACACAACCATAAATAAGACCTTTTTTTTACTTGACGAGATTTTTTGAGAAGTCTAGCCCCCACCCCTTTCAATATGCTTTCAACGCCACTTCTAAGTGATGAAAACTTGTGTGACAATTTCCGTACATACAAAATATGAATATGTTTTAAATATATTTACTGCTTTTTTGTCTTTTGACAACAGTTTTGGTCAGTCTCCAAATGGCGTAATGGCGTAAACAAGTCTGTTCAAAGAGATTCTTACATTTTTAGTTCTCATCTGTACAAGATGGCCGGAAATCCCCCTTTTCTTGATCAAAAAAATAATTGAATATTTGAAGAGAAAGAGTGAAAGATGCTTTGAAGAGGGGGAGAATAGAAAAAAAAGAAAAAGAAACATACTTTCTTCTGTGGTTCATTAAGAAATTGATCATTGCACAGAAATAAATGTAGCAAGAGACTTTTTTAGTGTTTAGTAAGGAATATTCACTATCTGTACGTAGCTTTAACAGTTCATCTACTCTGAAAAAGTGGCAAATATTCATAAACTGAGCACTTTTCATTCTAAAAATGACCACTGAAGTCTCATTCAATCATAATACCTCATGTAGTTGTGATGTTATATTGTAAAGATTTTTTTTTTCTTCTGTAATAGGGACATCATTATGGTATGCAAATTTATTTAAGAAGATAGTCCCGTTAAATATCAACCGAAAAAGGAATTGGTTCTGTAATTCCACCAATTTTTTTTTACATTGCAATAAACACAGGTTTTGCATCTTTTTCAAAGCTCTTGGTAAAAGTGATTAAATCCAGCAGCATACAATTTATTATCTGTTGTATTACATTTTAAACATGCACATCTCCTCATCTTCTACATTTTGAACACTCATAAGTTTGTCCATAGTTAAACAGTCTGCAAATAAAAGGATCCACATCAAAACGATTCAAAGAAAAACATCATGAACTATTTTTAACACTGCATTTATTTCAAGACAAAAGAAATGTGTTCTCTGTGCTAAAAAAAATATGTCTGATGTTATTGTTAATTGACAAAAAACAGATGACTTTTTGATCAATTAATAAATATTTGAACAACTCTAATGAATATAAATCATAATGTGGCAAGCTTGATCCGTATGAGATTACAACAATGTAATACATTCAAAATGAGAAAAAAAATATAAAAAGTTCAGGAAAAAAGCTTGTTTGTGTATCTGTCCGATACATTTGTTCACAAGAAAAAGAAATTCTTTGTTGCTCGAACGTCAATCTTTTAAAAATGGAAGTCTTGTTCAATCATTAAAGTTTAATGGTCAGCGACAGGGGGAGGGCTTCGACTTCTACTCCGACTGTGACCGTTTCTTGCCGGCGACTCCTCTTTTCCATGTCCTGGTGACCTTGAGGCAGAGCGACTGTAAGACCTTGATCTGTTTATAGAGATTCCACATTATGGATTACCACAGGGGTAAGATCAAAAGTTTGGTGTCAGACAGAAAACTAAATTCACATAGTTTTCATCAAGATCTCCCTTCCCTTTCAAAACTAAATATGGTGAATGTTGATCTGTTGGGTTATCAAGTACTGTTAAAGTATCATTAACGAAAATGATGTCTGGTGTAAAATAGACATTTCAATGTTATTATCAATGTCATATGACATAAACGTTTGCACCCATAACCTAACCTCCCCTAAAACTAATTGACTTTAGTTTTTCACGTCATAGATCTTTTGATCTCACCCCTTACCAAAAGTAGCTAGCTACACACCTATCTTACACAAATCAACTCCACCCACAAGAACAAAAGTTCATACCTTCTGGGGGAGCCACTCCTACGTCTCTCATATGACCTTGACCTAGATCTTGATGGTGTTCTTCTGTTATGAAACAATCAATACATTCAGTGAATTCATTCCTAATATAATTACGGTATATTTGCAGACATAAAACAATCAAATAGTTTTACACCAAGCTCTCACCTCCTTTCTCTGCTTCTGGTTCTGGATTTCCTAAAAATAGTTAAATAATTCATATGTAGACCCTTTTTATAGTCTAATACGAGTACTTACTAAGCTATTTCAGATCATGTTCTAATTGCAGTTTTAAAAATTCAACCACCTTATGTCATTCATACTGTAGCTAAGCTCAAACTATTCTAATAAATTTCATTTCCTCTGTCAAAATCATTAGCATGTTTCAGAGTAGAGCACCAACACAAGAATAGTCATATCAAGACATCCTCATTACCTTCTCTCGTACGGACTCTTAGATCGACTCCTCCTGTAAAATAATCAACCAGATTTTCATTTAAAGGTTTGGTTGTGATGATTAAATATTGATGTATATAATAACTGAGGTAATTTTACACTTTCTAGACAGGTATCAGAAAACTACACAAACACATTTTACTGTGCTAACAGAGCCAGAATTCTATGCAGTTACCTTCTTTCATAAGGGCTCCTGGATCTACTCTTCCTGTAAAGTAATATCACTACATTAGTATGGATCTGACCATGACAGTTAACATGCTCTTGCTGTATTCTGATACTAAACATACTTTGTTATTACAGATTAAAGTAGAATCTAGATTAAGCCATAAAACTTTCTGTTTAGACAGCAGTAGACAGAGAGATCTGATTGAACCATTTACCTTCTCTCATAAGGACTCCTGGACCTACTCCTCCTGCAAAAGTATATCTCTAATAATATACCTCAATAAATTATTGGATTCAAACCAAATATTAATGTGTTTATTCATACCACTTCCTGGTAAATGAAATTAATATTGCACGCTTCTTTTGGTTTTTAAGAACTTTTAGTATGCTCAACACTTTTTTTTCATAATATACTTAGAAATTATTTCTTGAGAGTAATAATTTTAGTAGTTTCCAATCTGGTTGATTAATTTTAGCTACCGTGAAACATTCATTAATTACGAATGCTTAGTACTTTCTTATGTAAACATTCCAAATGCAGTGACTAACATGTCACACACTTTTACCTTCTATCAGGTGTCCTGGATCTACTTCTCCTGAAAAATGTGACAACGCGAATAACTTATCCCAACTAATATAAAGATTTACTACAAACTAATTCTTAAAAGACAACATTTTTAAAATACCCTTCAAATTACATTTGTATCTTATGAAGTTCTCATACTCTCCATTTCTTATTTCTAGAAACGTATCTATCATTTCTCTTTATGAACTCTCCTACCTTCGGCTTCTTTTGGGGCTTCTGGACTTTGATCTGTATCTGAATTATAGAAGAAAAAAATTTACTATATATCATACACATTAAAATAACCCATAACTTTTTTTTTTTGGGGGGGGGGGGGGGGGTGGATGTGTGTTATTTTGTTGTTTTCAACCAATATTATAGTTAATGATTAGTGTTTACTAACACTCATTATCCTAACATTTAATATGTCCTACTAAAGGTACCCACCTTGGACTTCTGCTCCTAGATCGCCTCCTGTTCCGTCTCCTGTCATGGTCGCCTCCATAGTAGCTATCTCTGTACGGGGAGCTTCGTCTTCCTCCACGGTCCTTTGATCTCATCTGATTTGGTGCTTAAATGGGATCAAGTTTCATTCATTATTTACCACTCGGATGGACCACTTGGATTAAACTGCATTTACAATTCACTAATGTCTTTCATTGGCATATCGACCACTTACTTTTGCGATCTCCTCTGGCAAATTCCACCTCAAGCTCCATTCCATAGAACCTTGTTCTGTCTAAGTGGTAGAGAGCATCATCTGCATCTCGAGAATCTTCAAACGTGGGTTAGTTAAGGATTCTGATTGGTTATTTTACAATGAAAGTAAAGCTTGACACTACTGTACAAAATCTTACTTTACAACTCAAAAGTAATAAGAAAACTTTATTCTTAAATGAAAACATAAATGGATTTTCAAACAATGTTGACAAAGCGCACTGAAAGCAAACTTGTGGATACCAGTACTTTAGGCTATTGATGCTGTCACCTGTAACTGTCACATCTGTGTAAACCAAATCACTATCAGAACCTTTAGAACTCTGCAAAGACTTGTAGTGATTGACAAATCATTACCTCTGCTTGTATAACGACCGTCCCTTGACTTGTGATTCTTTGCTTTTAACTTGACATTCTTGACTTTTTCTCTGTGTGCGAGCGCTTTGACTTGCTTTCTTGAACTTGATATCTGTAACTTGCTCTTTCAGTGCTTTCACTTGCTTTCTTTAACTTGAACTCTTTGACTTTGCTTTGTGCTACTTTAATTATCTTTTCCTTGATAGATCTGTTGGGCCCTGACTTGTGACTTGAATTGAAGACTGTGACTTGTCTTGTAATCTTTGTCTTGGTCAGTCAGGTTAACTACTAACTAACATCAATACAGTATTATTATCAAACAGTCAAATTAGATATAATATAATCAATCAACATGTTGATAATAATCAAAATCAAATATTCAAAAACAAAAAGCAAATACATTGAATATTAGATTACAATGGCTTTAATTAATGCAAAAAAAGGCTACAGTTGCACAGACAAAACATGCTATGAATTTTAAAAAAGGTTTTTAAATTATCATTGAGATTTTTCACTTCTGAAAATCATAAGAATATGCCAATGTGCAACTGTTTCCTTAGCATAAAGCAGTTATCTATCATCCCTTTTAAATTCATTTCTATTACAAAGGTTGTGTAGTAGTAAGAATTGATATTGATAAGAGAATGAAATTTTCATAAACCTCAAATTATCAGCTGCACTGAAAATGCAAAGTTGATGGGACTGTGTCTTTTTCTGTACTTTAGTAGCAGTGCGTAGATTTGTCCGAGGACACTGTTGTGTCTCGTAACAACATGCACACTGACTGTGACTGTGTCTGTACAATTGAGAGGCTTTTTGCTTGACAAGATCTTTGCCTTTCTTGTTTTAAGAAACCTTTGTCAAACTGTCCTACTTTAATTTGAAACGTGACACCGTCATCAACCAACTGTAAACTCTGATAAAGAAAAAACAAGAACAATCAATCACATGCACAAGTGAAGATAACAGTGAAACAGACTTAGTCAGTCTAAATAAAGGATATTGTACATAAGCAAAACCTCGGGGATCTCGTGTGTAATAGTCTACTGGTACGTAGACATCTGTGAGGGGTCCATATTTACCAAACAATGCTCGCAATTCTTCCGCCATTTCCTCTGCCCTAATATCAATTATTTTGAAAAACTAAGCATTTCATGCAATTTCAACCATATTTTACACAAATTAAATAAAAACCTTAAAATCTTTATATATCTTAGGACTTTAGATTGTCAATATTGAAAATAAATAATTTTCGTTTTTTACAAGATTTCTATCAACGGCTTTATTCTCTGATCGCTGCCATGTTTATGATGTCCGACAAACGTTTGCATACAGATTCCGTTTCAATTTATGTCAGGATTTATACTTTGCAACAATATTTAATCTTTTATCAAACCTTTCAGTCGAAGGGACATTTCTGACGTATAATGAAGAGTTGGGTGGTCTGGAGTAACGAGACATTATGATGAAAAGTTTTCGATCTACCCTCAATGTCGGTCACCTGAATTTCACAACGAGGCTCGGCGCTAACGCTTTCGTCGGTTGTACCAGAAATGTTTCGAACCGCGTGATGCACATCCTTTTTGGGAGAGAGAGAGAGAGAGAGAGAGAGAGAGAGAGAGAACTACAAAATAAGGATCCAGGATAAATGTATCTCTATGTTTGTTTGTTTGTTGTTGTTTTGTTTTGGTTTTTTGGGGGTTTTTTTTGTTAAAGTACATGTACGGAGAGAAAAAAGTCAGTCATAACAAGGGTATATATCCACAGTGGCTCGTAACGATGTTTTTTTTAACATTTTATATATATACCACCTCTATACTATAAAATACACAACTTGTGTATTTTATAGTATAGAGGTGGTATATATAAAAGGTTGAAAAACTTCGTGACGAGCCCTTGTGGTATAACGTCATATATATCCGTTTGACATTATGTTTGAGTTTTGTAGAATTTGATGTCAGATGACTGTTTTTATCTACAATTTATAGCCAAAAAATAATTTATAAGCAATGACTTCAATATTTATTAGTTTTATACGATATCATAGTAATTAAATTTAAAATGGTTTTGGACATTTTTGCGCTTTTTTATAAACCGCTTTTTGCGGTTTATAAAAAGCGTTAAATGTTTGCGGTTTATAAAAAAAAAAAAGCATTTTAAAATGTTCCAAACCATTTTATATCGTAAAAAAAACTAATAAATATTGAATTCATTCTGGAACTTTGCTGCCTAAAAATTATAACGTCAGCGTCCTGACTGAGAGTTGTCTTTCTTACCGCAGACGCTAATGAAAAATAAATTTGCGGTACATGTTGCATTTTTGTACGGTAAATTCTGATATATAATCATGACGCTTCTAATCTTAAAATAGATTAGAGTATTTTTTATTTAGTACATGGATATTTCTAAAATGATATTTAAATTAAAATCATCTAATAATTTTCTTTTTCTGAGCATACATACATGGTTTTATACCGGTACATATACGCAGCGTGCTCAATTTATAAAATGGACCGATTAACGGATCTCTGTAACTCTACAACCAGTAGAAATGACAACACCAGTTCAAAGTTTATTTTAGAAGTGAGGAAGAAAATGGCGATCGTTTCCTTCATTCCCTGACTGAGTTCATCGAAAGTTCAATATCTCTACATAGTCCGTCATAATTACACTCGCTACCATTACATGTATACATGTACGCGCGTACTCCAAACATGCTCCCTGTATACGAGGGAGTTCAATAGCGACCATTACTTGCTTTAACTGTCGACATAGGGAATCAAGGCGATAATGTTCCTCGTTAGCTCGTTGTTTTATGTGATTCGTGCAAGGTTTTGTATGCATTATTTATACCTGCATGTAACACTTGCATCTATGTGATGGCCGTCATTATGTAATTGAAAACATGACTGTCGTAAATTTTGCAACATGACTGTCGTAAATTTTGCAACATGATTGTCGTAAATGTTGCAGGCAATACAGATTCCATGCGCGGATCTAGAGGGGGGGTCGGGGGGGGGGTCCCGACCCCCCCTGGAAAATGAAAATTTATTAAATTTACATAGTAAAATTATCGCGAAAATATGCCTCGGACCTCCCCTGGCAAACACAATTATCCTTCGGACCCCCCCTGGAAAAATTTTCTGGATCCGCGCATGGATTCTGTAGAACCACCAATTCAGTGGTTGCATGCATATCGTGTAAGAATAAAGATGGCTCTTTACTTTATCGTTGGCGGATCAAAAGGAGACCTAGGTCTATGCATGACCACAGCTTTTCAATTTTGAGAGAGAGAGAGAGAGAGAGAGAGAGAGAGAGAGAGAGAGAGAGAGAGAGAGAGAGAGCATAATTTTAATAACTCCCTCTTCTTTCTTTCTTTCTTTCTTTCTTTCTTTCTTTCTTTCTTTCTTTCTTTCATTTTAATGCATAACATTTTATTTTGATATTTTTTCCATCATATGCAAAGTGTTAAAGACAGAAATTCATTAAAACGTAGCTGCTAACAACACACCCATTTGGCACTATCCCACAAATTTTGAGTGGAGAAAAACAGTCTGATGTTTAAGTTAGCATTGATATGAACAAAATGTCGAACAACTTATGATAACTTTATGATAAAACATGGGATGAACCGAATCAACAATTTTAATAACATTTTTAATCAAACACAAAAAATACATTGAACAAACATGCTTGATATGCATCCATTAAATCTAAAAATTCGTTATTTTTTATCTTTCCGCTCCCAACTGCTTTTTTCATATTTATTTTTTTCATTAATCACAATATGATATAAAGTAGTTCCGTTCTGTAACAACTTCGTCCAGTTCCCCGGGGATTTTTGGCACATCTTTGAGATATTCATATATATTTTTTAACATCACTTTAGATTAATGGTTTTGTTTACACTAAAAACCAGTCCAAATCTTATAAATGAGGAATCCCGGAAAAGTTCACACAGTGTTAATGAGTACTGTCACGGAATGCGGAAATAATTTGCTCTTTATCTACGATTCAGATTCAAAACTATAAATTCATAGAAAGTTCTTTTTTAAAGAATTTACAATCGACTTGAATTTTATCCGTCATTCAGGGTTTTTTTTTTTATCAGTTTTGGGTTTTGTGTGTGTGTGAGTGTGTGTGAGAGACACATGTCGCGGTGTCAAATCCATCATAATTATCAAACTGGTAGTAATATCGTAATGAATTTAAACTGTCAAAATTCTCAACAGATTCATCTGTTTTGAGTTTAAATGAAGGATTTCACAATACGATTTCGAATAACATTCCTAAAATTTTTAAAAATTTGAGATGGAAAATATTTCTCTTCTCCACGAGAACCAAATTTCTAGCGCGATAAGAAAATTATTCCCATGTTAACATCTTCATTTTCAGAGCAATTCCTGAAAGACCGTACCCTTCAAAGATAACATAATTACGCTTATTACCGAGAAAGAATCCTCTGACCATAAGACATTACCATTTTATTCCGTAAACAAGACGAACCCCCATCTTTCATCGCCACTGCACGTGCTTTTTTCCTGGAGGTCATCCACTGTAAGCAGACGGACGATAATCATTAAATGGCGAACTTGTTTATTTCTGTAGTATTCACTTGGACGAAGACCAAAGAAACATTTTTTTTTTGTCTAGATATATAACAGCTTTAAGTATCCCTTGCCTTTACTAGACGTTGCATGCATCCCTTTACCATTAATATCTATGATGATGACTATGGCTTATCAATTAGGTCACATCTAGCTATAGAATCCAACAGAAAATGATCAAATGCATAAAAATACAAAAAGACAGCAAAATCTAGGACACAGTATTATTGGTTTAGTCTAATTAAAGGAATATAATTATGGAATAAAAGGATATTGTCCAAACAAGTAGATGTACGGTGTGAACACAATTATACAGAACCAGTCTTCATTGAATGATATTTTGGTACTAGAATTCCACTTGGTACTTCATGTATATAGACATATTCCCTTTACCTCATAGATTTTAGAAAATTAAGCACCACTCAATGTAATTACTCTATTCACTCGAAACAAATATTGATAACTTCATCAGCAGCGAAATATTACAGCAACTTTAACGTGCCTAGTCAGTTTGGTTATTTGTTTTTTTTTCAAAAAAAATGTTTAATCCCGCCCTTTCAAGATCAATAGTAGATGATTTGATATAAATCTCATTTTCTGTGAATGGGGCATTTTGTTCTGATGATTATGCCACCAAAAGGATAACTGAAGGGTAAACTTTTGCACCAGTGCATGCACTGATGCAATTATTCTATTTAACTGTCTTTCATTTTCCTCAAATTGAAAATTCATGATATGATTTTATAAGATTAGAGATTTAATAGGAAAAACATATAGACCTAATGCTGAACTCACGGAAGGCGTAACGTGACAACGCTGTTTTATTGGCAGGAAATTAAATAAAGATGAAAAATACAATTTAGGAACATTTTCAAACAAAAGCTCAGTTTAAAAATAGAGAGGCGTTAACCGCAAATAAAAGAATGCATGCATTTCTATTATCTCTGATTGGATTAGGTAGTTCTAAATGTTTGTTCTGTGGAAATGTTTCCTACTCTTACATGACAGGCGTTAGAGCACGGCTTGATTATATATATTTTGATGGGAAGGACAGTTGCACTTGCAGACTTACATCCGCTATAGAAGTGACCAAGGGAGTTCCATCTTTTACAAAAGCCTATCGTCTATCATATCCTGCTTTAGACGGAGTACTGCAAGGATAAGCTTGGTAAATTACTGCTTCGCATTGGAAATTGGAAATCATCACGTTGCACAATGCACTCAAATGAGTTTTTAGTACTGTGAAACATGAAAAACATGGAACAAAGCAATTCACAGTCAACATGCTGGATCACACAAACACGGAATGCTATAATCTGGAGAGTACACACAATGAGATCTACACTCAGACTGTTAACTGTAATTGACCTCTTCATGTTTAAGACAAGAGGAAGCTACTTGTGGTGTAGAGATCAGCTACATAATCTCCTAGTGGTAAACCAGACCCAGTCAAAAGTGTACCTCAAGCAGTGTAAAATCAAGGGCCATTTTGACAGAACCCATTCTTCATGGTTAAAAAAATCTCATGTCACTTTAATGAGTTGGAACATGCAATTTCTTAATTTCTTCTTACATGCATATGACGAGGTTATTGTGAGCGACCCGTTAATGTGAATGATGGCTCTGGCTTAAGTTGTAAATGATCTGATCATTACAACAACAACAACAAAAACTTAATTACGTTACTATGTTCTTACGTATATTGAACTGTAGGATTTTTTTCCCATCTTATATGGATTTATGAAATGAAATAAATTTCTAAAGTAATTTAGCGAGCGTATATTTGCAAGTCAAGATTTTAACCATTCTTAAACAATAACAAACATTAATTTAAGAAAAAAACACCCTTTAGTTACAAAATGGAAATCCATTAAGTTAAAAAAAAATTAGGTAATAATATTCTTACTGTTCAATCAAATGTTGTTTTTGTATCAGCGCGTACGTTACCTTCCAGCAGTAACCCCTCCACCCATTCCTATCAACAAATCATGAAAAATAAAAGAGAAAAAAAAATCAATTTCTCGCCAAACATCAGAAATGAAATTAAGATACAGATCAATCATATTCCCCCCAAAGCGTGATTGAGCTCGATTGAAACCCAATACATCAAAATTTCCACTGAAGTTCAAGAAGAATCTGTCATAGTTCACCACTATCAGATTTGTACATCTCGGGGCCTCTGGCATTTTGGCGACAAATCTCGTAATAGACAAACAAGACAGTCTTTGTCGTTCGATCCCCAATCAATTACCGCTCGGCCGGTGTAACGTATAATCAAGGAACATTTGTATCTACCCCAGTCCATTTACCGAAGCCCACACAAGGCATTGGATTTGTATGTATGCCTGTATCTAGAACATCTTGATATCAATAATTTGAGATTTTTGTTGGGACTTATCGTGGCGTTGCGAGTATATGTGTCCACGTTACTCCAATACAGGGGACAATTCAGTTACGGTATACGTGTACACGTTATTTTGTACTACAAGGTATTACAAAGTAGCGATTTTGGTGGCTTAAGGTAAGTCATTCCGCTTTATGACGCTAGCAAAGTTTAAAAATACTTTTAATTTCTTCTCAGCGAAATTGAGCCTCGCGGCTTCTGTGTATAGATTAACTCCGAAATCTTTCTATCTCTTCCATAATCATTGGGTAATGTTCACGGATAAACTAGAATTTTGAGGTCGTCATCTCACCCCAAGGTAATATTCGCCATAGACTAATCACATTAACTCTATGTGTTTGAAAAAGGATTGAAAAGCTGTTAGAAAATCTATCTAAACCTGTACTAAACGAGATAGGGACACAGTTCTTCCGATGCCATCCACCGGGACAGAGAAGGGTCGTTTTTATTGTCCATGGCAATCGGTTTATTTATTATAACCCCCAATAATAAAGTATACAGTTAGAGATTGTGTGCATAACGGCTGATCCCCCTGTGTAGTAAACATTTACACGGCATTTTATTCAAATCAATAAAATACCTTCTTATGGGCATTTCACGTCTTGTCAATTGAGTGTTTATTTGCATTGCGTATATATATTAAAGTCATACTGAAGATAATGTACATCCTGCCATTCTAATAGTCTATATTGATTTTTCTTCATACACAAAGCGTTACTTTTTTTTACAAACATTAAAATGCTTTATTATGCGTAAAGCATTCCAATCGCTGAATGCAGGCAATTATCTGTTCGACAGTTCATTTCCAGCCAAACCTGTTAATTATTTAATCGTGTATTGCTTTTTACTTGTCATCGAACAGGATATAACAAAGTATTTAATTAATACTTATACGTTCCTTTACAATTAAAGTGGTTTACTCGCACTGCTCCCTATTCATACCTGTTTTCACCTGCGCGACCGACAATGAATTTTTATAAAAAAGGTTCCCACACTTGAGAGCGAAAGTGCCTTTAAATGAATTTACATTTTTAGCTTATGAGATCCCCGATATCCATAATGACAAATGAAGCAAATCGATGAATATTTTTGGGCAATTTTATCATAGAAATTGAAATGTCAATAACATTTGTAAACAACACGTGAAGGCATCTCGTCTTTCACTCGCAATAAATCATTCATTTTCTTACAGGTTGAGATATTTCTTAATTTTGAATTCCACGTATATTTTTTTTCTTCATTGCAGTGTTACCAAAGGGCGTGGTTGAAACGCACAGTCACAAACTGTTCCTGTAGGCTAAAGTAGCGCTGTGAATTAACTGTAATTGATACATAATAATCCAGCAATTCAGATGCAAACCGGGATTACGCGCATGATGAATATATATTAAAGCCCGCAAACGACAACAGGGGGCGTTCGCAGCATAGCGTAGAAAATCTATACAGCACACTCGATGAGAACACTCTGTGAGGAGAGAAGCGGAAACGCGGCCAGTGAGATACACTGTTAAAATGAAATATGTCGATCAGCTATGAAGGAAATAGCAGGTTCAATTCAGGACAGCCATGTTCCCTCATCTAAATATTCGCAGTAGGCTGTTGATACAGTGGATATTCCTTGTGTGGGAATTTTTACATGTATTTGCAGATAGTGCATACTGCCCCGGTGCATGTTTTTGCCCTTCTCTTACCAAAAACGTGTACTGTTCCAGAAAAAGCTTATTGCAGATTCCTAACGGAATACCTGCCGATACAATTCAGCTAAATCTTAACGACAACCCGTTTTCTGTGACAACTTTGCAGAGGAGTAATTTCTCCTTTTACACCCGACTGGAACAGCTCTTTATAAAAGGATGCGGCATCGAATACGTTTCCTTGGATTCATTTGCCGATTTACCAAAGTTAAAGTGGCTGGATATCAGCAAAAACCGTCTCAAGGCCATTGATGACTACACGTTCAGAGGGTTAACCCTGGAACATTTGTTTTTAAATGACAACCCGGGAATACAATTGTCCACAAACGCTTTTGGTGGACTTAGAACAACGGGATTATATATTCACGAATGTGCCATTTCTTCTCTTGCAATCGAAGTTTTTAAACCTTTGAATGGGACGTTAAAGGCTTTGTGGATAGATAAAAACAAGATAGAAACTTTTGGAACAGAATGGCTCTATTTGTTTCGAAAACTAAGTCACGTAAGATTGGGGAATAACCCCTTTCATTGCAACTGTGAGCTGAAATGGCTGTTTGACTTCTATAACAATGATCAAAACAATCAAAACAAAATACCATCGAAAGAGGAGCCCTCTTGTCGATCCCCACCTAATTTAAGGGGCAAAGACTTCGGTGCTTTAACTGAAGATGATTTTACGTGCCAGTTGCCAGTGTTTAAAAACGTAGATCTTATATTTGAAGAGAGCGTCGGTAAGTTAACGTGTCTTGCTAGCGGAGACCCGGTTCCTACCATTCACTGGATAAAGCCTGATAATTCATCTGAAACATTTCCACCCAAACCTAACCTTGTACAAATCAAGGATAATGAGGGTGTGATGTACATCAGCAATCCTCATTCTGTGAGCAACGTCAAATATCAGTGTGTGGCCAGCAATCCGGCGGGAAACGTCACGTTGTCCCTTAACGTTTTCTGGCCAACGCATTATCCACGTGACGTAGGGATTCCCGATACCCCCAAACCAGAAAAACCACCAACCCTTAAACCAACAACACAAGCCACAACACTCTCTGCTAAAATAGAGGAGAAAAATAGCAAAACTATATTTCAGAAACAACCCAAACCAAGTGAGAAAGTGTATGTTATTAATGCAAATGCTACAAAAGCAGGGATGAGCATGGAGCACCGTTTGTCTCCTTCTGAAGAGTCCCCGGATTACACAGTGGTGGACATAATAGGCGCTGTCGTTGGTACATTCATTCTCACTCTCATTGCGTGTGTCGTCATTTTTCACTTTTTTTATCGTCACCATGAAAAGCTTTTTCGCGATCACCCACCGCCGGTGAATGAAAAATCGCCCCCTGTGAACAATTTCTCGCCGGCAGAAAAACTGCTTCTCCAGAATAATCAAGTCTAGGATGTGTTTTGTTCTTTAAGGAAGCTTGAGCTAATTCTAAAATCTAATGGAAGGCGCTGTCATAATAAGAGCAGGGCTTAACCTTAGCTTCACCTTCTCCTCGTCAGGAGAATCATGTGCAATATTGAAAAGGAATCTTCTCGCCTTTATGTCGGATTTTCAAACCTGAATAAAATGGACGAGTCTTTGTCCCCAAGTCGACAAATGAAACAAAGAAATCGATCGATTTTGTGAGTTTTTTGGTGATCTCGCTTAAAAAAAACATAGAATAATTCTGACCCTAACTACTGGTTATTTGGAGTGTTTTATAACGTCCATGGTGCATAATCGCACAACAATCTCTCTTTCTGCAGAAAAGTGCAAAACAGTTTAATTTACTGCTAATTTGTAGATTATATGAACAGCAGTCATCGCTGATAGAGGCCTTGGGCGATACATTTCTCATTGGTCCACGATCGTGTCATTAATCTTGCATGTTTTTCTCTTTTATCAGATCTGTACGTCATTTTAGAAAATCACTTAGGCTGTGGTAATTTTATGAGAATCTATTACAAAATTCATTACCGTGGAGCACTTGTTGGCGGTATCCCCCGAAATTTGTATAAGGCTGTATTAGTGACGATACAGAACTAGAAAAAAAAGATGAAATGATTGGTGAATTACAGGGTAGGATTGTATCACACTGTGTACTTAAACGCGCTGTGGGGTTAAATTACAGTCTTCTTCGTCTGGCTATTAAATTTGGACCGAAAGCATTCTTTCGACACACACAAAGAACATCTACTTTGCTCATATACCCGCCCTCCTGAGATAACATCATTCCAAAAGCAGATAGGGGACAATTGAGGTCAGAAATTGTACAATTAACTTGTAATAAACCGGCAGATAACAATCTTTCTGCAAGATGAAACCCAATACTAACTCTTTTACCAGATCAAATTTACGTGGCTTCTTTATAAATTACATAATGTTTTGTGCTAAATAGAATCAAAATGTAATTAAGGAATGACTTTGTAGATATCCTTTTTCCATGAAAATCTTGGAATGATCTACTAGTCTATGCCCCTCTTGCTATTTTGATATTTTATAAATCATAGAACATTTTTTTGTTACTCAAATGGGCCGACCTAGTCGGATGTTGGTTGATGTACATACATCAAGTGGAGAATAATACACAGTAACCATATGCATATAACCTAGTACTTGAAACTAACTGCCATCAAGTCCTATTCATCCCACAGACACATTGAGATAATTTTCCGGTTTCACGCTAGTCTGGGAATTAAGTCCCTAATTTGGCCATTCGTTTATTATAAAGCAGTAAAAATTCTCGGGGAAAGCGGAAGATAATTTGCATTTATTTTCGACCCAGTGCTAATTCAGAACACGCATGTTGTAAATTGTCAGGCACATTCAAAACCATTACATATTTATGCATGTTTGAACAAACTCCAATCGACGAAATTTTGGAATTAGAAATAAATTTATATTGGTCTGTATGCTTTAACAGACGGAATTACTTTGACTTTAATTTGGTGCTAAAAGGATCCAATTTTGATAAATTCTATTTAATGCTTTCCTATGTTGTAAGTTATTCCAGATATATTCCCAGCTTTCATCTCGCACAGGGGGGTGCCAGAATCAGTAGTATAACGTTTGCATGTTAATGTATTGAACAAAACAGTTTAAACGGGTCAATACTTGGACCCCACGTATATTTCTTCCCATTTAACCAGTATTTCTTCTCTATCAAATATTAATGGTAAGGTAACTTGTTCGGGTACAAAAAAATCGATACCTAAACACTTAAACTCCCCTAAAATTTGTTTAAGAATTTTTCTGTGTGGTTTTTGGCTTATTTTTGGTAGAAATTACCTAATAAGTTAAAATTTTCTTTATGTATAGATTGTGACTAAATATTTGTTCCTGACGTTTGTTTATCACAAGCCCAATTCAGAATCAATTGAAACATTTGCTAGAAACTGCTAATTGCTGGATTTTTTCAGTACTTAGAGTTTCGTGTCCCTTTCAGACAATTATCAGATCGAGTGTTTGAACGAGGATGGTAAAATTAGTTGAATATTTCATTTTGAAATATTTATTGTGGTCATATTTCACAAAATTGCATGTACCTATGTACACGAGCATTGTGCGCCTGTATTTTAATTGCATGTAGTAGAAGTGTATTCCACTCGTATGTACACGTTATGGTCACTTGAGATCTGATCTGATAGCTTCTCCATAAACCCGAAGCTGCCCCGAGGCTGACATTGTCATCTAAACGCGAATGGCATGCGCTAGTAATTTTTATTTCATATTAATGTCTTCATGGTGTTAAGACAGATTTTATTAACAAGAAGTTAATTGTTTGAACCAGACGTACAATTTGTTTGGGGTAGATAAAATGACGTAATTGGTGACGCCACGATGTTTGTAAAGTGTTATGCTACAAGACCTTTGCTAATTATCTCTTGTTTTATACGTAACTGCCGGTTCTGTGTTCTGGTTGTATTTTTGTACGTTGTTATTTGTAAAAAAAAAAACCTAATGGCAGATGTAAATATATAATGATGTATTGATTGTTACATTTGATGCTGATAGAAGGTGTTAGTGTGAAGAATACGAAATGTGGGATGAAAGGAATTGACTGCATGAATGTATGGCGTATTTATTTGTTTTTTATGATTTTACAGTAAAAAAAAATAATGAATATAAAATAAAACATTACAAGAAATTATGAACGTGGACTCTCTTTTTTTTATAATTGAATTATAATTTATCAAGACTTAATCAAGTCTTGATTTCCTTTAACACCTTCGCGCAATTTCAGAAAATAGGAAAATTAATTGCTTTATATTTCTGGTCCTTGATAAACACTTAAAGTTTATTAGCATATCAAATTTGCCAAAATTAGTTTAACATACCTTTATTTTTGGAAGAGAAACATTGTGCCAAAAGCAAGAACTTTTTTTAAATAGCTTGTTTATTGAAAAATGAAAATATATACATGCTCGAACTAAATATATGCCTTTCAAGATTGCAATTTTAATTGACAATCTGGACAGGAAATAATTACACGGAGTCGGGGGTAAATGAACCTAATTACAAGTCTTCCCTCGGATTGACGTAGGCGTGAATTAGCATTAATACGCTAACGTCGCGTCCCTATTTACTTCGCAATTTACTAATGGACATCCTTTGACAGGTTTCAGTTCGGACATATCCACCAAATAGGACAGAATTCACTCAAAACAACCCGGATTTATTATCAATCGAATCAAGCATTACCTTACCGTATCCCTTATGAAATATATCTTCAATGTGTTAAAAGTTTGAAAGGAGTGCGAAAAATTTATTTTTATCCTAGAAGTATGTTGCCCTTTCCGACATGAATAAAATTGATATCGCAGGTGCTAGAAAGTAATCCTTTGAGTACAGGTGCTCTGGGTTAACTTTTGTTACATGGAATTAAATATTTATATCCCAGCTTCGTCGTCCTTTCTCCTGACATAAGACAGACGAACAATAACGTCTGCTGGAGAGAAAGGGAAACACTAATTCCGCGGGAGAACCTCTGTAGATATACCTCCATACCACACAGGGCATCTGTTTCCAACTCATCACCAGTGGGAAGCTTTTCATCAGATGCATGTTGATTAAAAACTTTAAGACGTCTGAAAGTAATGGCATTTTGGCGATAGCAAGCGTTTTCGTTGCATGCGGCGACATATCATACATGCAAAACAGTTGAGGAGATGCGTTCAGACTCCGTCATGAATGATGGATGATTCAAAAGATATAAACTTCCCTCTTCAAAATATGTACATTTCTGTAATTCTTTCGATGATAAGAGAAAAAAGGTTATGAATTTGGAAACATTTTTCAAAACTTTTATGACATTTCAGACGATAGCTATACATTAAGCTGAATACTTGAAACTTAGATATATCAAAATTTGTAGTTATGTCTGGAAAAACTTAATATTCAGGGATTGATTTAAAATAATGAGAATAAATGTGTAACATAGAGTGCTTCAAAAGATCCGGACTCTAGTCAAGTGTCCTTCTAGTACCCAGCAATCTGCGGCCACACGCTGACACGAATCTCTATATCAAAGCCTGTCTCCAAATGTCTCAAGAGATCATACAGGAAACATGGATTTGGTCACCAATTGTGTGAATGTGAACAAGTTGTTAATGTTGTCCCTAATTAGGATTATTAGCGCGGCCGTTACTCAATGTCAAATGTCAGTTCTCTGGTAGTGTAGGTATGTTGTTGTAATATCGTTTCCTATACAATGGTGTACTAAGTAATTAACTCTAAGTTACATCATTTACAAACTAACTTGACAGGCTACGTAAAGCTCCGTAAGACGCAGGAACAAAAGAGATCCTTATCGCGGGATATTAATTATTATTTTACGCTCTTATCAGTGCACGAAATTTGAAGAAAAATCTCTTATCATCGATTAGTCAGAACTCATTTGAATGAAAAACAATTTACATTGAGTAGCTTATGTTACAAATGGATTATCAAATCTGAAATAAACTGCATGTCTTGTTCTAATTCCACAACGATACAAAAATAGCACGAGGGATAATATTCTTGGATTGTTGATAAAAGGAGCTGCTTCAAGTCTAAATACAACGTTTTAAAAGTTCATCAATAATTTATTCACTGTCAGTGAAGTTTGAACAGATTTTCCATAATGCAATTACTTCGTTGCTATTTTTTCTTTCATAAATATTGCTGTTCGTTAACAGGGCAATCGCAGGCGCTGGCGAAAGTATGCTTGTGATCGTAAAATTTACTCAAGGTTTTTCTACAGCCCAACTGTAAACAATAATACGTATTCTGTCTGTTTAACTGTCACAAAGTTAATCGTAATTAGCTTGATGAACTTATTCTTCCATTGTAAAAGCATTCCAACCGTCAGATCTGAAGAAAGCTTATATCTTTATCGGACAACTTCTTTTGCCAAACATGTTGTTATCGAAATCCCCCATGTGCAAACCACGCTTTTTCGTACATGAATGTCTCTTCGAAGAACACAGAAGTTGTATTTTCATGAAATTAATTCTATGCACACCTTCAAAGAGAACCCTTCTTCATGCAAGGAAAGGGAAGAGAATTTCACAGCTTACTTTGCAACTCATCTCAGTCAAAGTTTATTTGCCTAGTATCCCAGTTAAGTTTATCGTAAATATTCATTATAGAGATTATGGAAGAAAAATAAAGATTGCATCCGTTCGATGTCATTAGCCTTTACTTAGAGACTTTTATACACATAAAAAAAACAAATACTAAAAGTATCGTATTTCAAATTTTAATTATGTAAGTTCAACACAACAATCTAGTGTAAAGCGACTGCTTAAACGGCCTGGTTTCAGATTTCTTCTCACAACAATGAATCGTAGTCTAAAACCCCTTTAACATAAGTTCTCCTTTCTGACAGTTCCTGTATAGGCAATTAACATTCAGGGAATTTACTGGAACAAGAGATGGCGCGTATTCACCAAACCGCGAAATAATGATCTCTTTAACAATGCCTGAAGGAAATTATAAAGTCCAAAAATCATGTACAATTCAAATCAAGATTTAGATAGAGTAAGTCAAGTGTATCTGCATGGAGTGTTTGCTATTTACAGTAAGATTTATCCCTGTAGCCATTGCCCACTCTTGACATCCGCAAGATGAAAAATTGACCAGACACCTGTGAAGAAATATTAATGTCTGCCCAAGCTTTAATTAAGTGTGCGGGGATTAGAGGGTAGCAGGTATCGAGATACCTCTAAGTTTCTTGACACCCTGATTAACTCATTTAAACTGCTCTCCTATTTAGAGTTTGGTGTGATTTGCAGCGAAGCAAGAACATAGGAATCTTTCTTGCTCCGCCGTAGGTTGAATTGAAGTTTACGCTAATTATATCAAAATGAAAAAAAAAATGACTGCAAGATCTCAAGAAAACACTATTGCATCTGTGCTTTATTGGTCTATAACAATCCAATGCATCATGGATCGATGTTAAGTGTATTATGATTCTGAATATGACTCTTTCCTGCCTTTCTCCTGAAAATATGACACAGCAATTGCGTGCTTGGTGGACCAAAATAAAACAATGTTAAGTACCACATAACAAAGGACGATAGCAAAAGCGGTAATCCAGTCAAATTGGTCCATTAGGATGATAAGCATCGGTGTTCATACAAACAAAAAATCCAGACAAAAACTTCTGTTTCCATAAGCGTGGATGCCCCGATGGCTTTCTGCTCTATCGATAATAAGACGTTTCTGAAAAAAAGCGCTGTTCACACCGGAAATGCACGGACGTAGGTCTGGGGTTACCAGCAGCAAGTGGTTCAAGCATTTAATTAATCTCCATGTATCAGTGATCTCCATGTATCAATGCATGTATGGTTTTTATAGTTTTGTACTTACAATGTTTATGCCAAATCATAGATAATAAGCTTTTAATAAAATGTATTAGACAAAATCTACAACAATTTGATCGAAACAATTAAGTTCGTTTCTCGTGGATCAACGAGTATGGCTCCTTTCATCTTTAGCAAATACAGCGCAGTTTTGCAATACAACTTTGGGATAATCGGTTCCAAAGTTTGATGAGTGTCATCCTGATCGAAAAGGTCTTTTGAACCGTAGGATAAATATTGAAATGTTATCATAAGGGTCCCTTAGTGTCTCATTTTGGTCTTATTGGATTATGACTCAAGCAGGGTTTTCAAACAAGTAACTGTCTTTTCAAAGAGCGGAAGATTTGTGTTGATATTTGCACAGATTCGGTCGTACAATCTCAAGTGGGTTTTACCAGAGCTCTTCTGTCATGGAGGTAAAAAATTAATTCCAAACTCCAGTAAATTGCGATTGAAAAAATCAATGACTTCATATGCGATAACTTGCGTCAATTTGAGACGCTCAACTGAAGTGGCTGTATAAAATTGGACGATATTTTCTCACTTGTCAGCGACGGAACCCTTGTTGTGACAGAATCGGAGTAAAAGTGGAGAAAACCAAGGATATTACATGTACAAAATCAATAATCTTGGAGAAACACTTTCATACATGATTCGACTTGACGCATATCATCAACAAAGTTTATTTTTCTCATATAAAAGAATAAACAACAGACCCTTAAAATAATGAAAATTAACACAAACTGTGGGGTTATAGTGCCAATCATTACAAATTAGTGTGGTGTTGCATTATTCAGAAAACAGCTGGCAAGGCATGTCTACTAGTGTTTTCTACCTGCCTTTCCTCTGTGTTGCACAGCGTTTATTTTAAATTTATTACTATCTTCAAAAATCGTCAAGAATATTGTTGCAAAACATTTTGGTGTCCATCGGTATCATTCATAAAATGCCTCAAGAGGTCTTCTTGCTTCGAGGAACACACGGTGTCTCTGATTTACGGTCATAGTACAAACGTCTGCGTTCTCTTGTGGTGTGTTTGATTTTATCTTTACGCTTGTCCACTTGACGTTTTCACCGTGTCAAGACTTGCTATATGTTCTAAAAATGTCTTCTTTTTTATTACAACATTTAGTTTACTCATCAGCTCGATCTCCTCACGCTGAATTTAATTTAGGACTTCTTTATGTGTTCATATATATATATACATGTACTGTTATATGGAACATTTATGTAGTTGTAATATAAACACGGAAAAACTAATCAACGTTTGGAGAAAAAAATAAATGTAACCCACAACCGAACTATAAATTCTAAAAATTGAATTAAAGCGAAATCGATGCTGATTAACTGTTTAAACCAAGAGCTAAGTCGTGCAAATAAAACGAAAAAAGCAACGAAGAGGACTAAAAAGCATTTCAGAGCGTTTTATTTTCTGAGTGAATACACATCAGTTCACACGCAGCGCCATTCCACGGATAAAAACACTCCTCCGTGTCTCCCCTGCGGCGAACTTTCATTGATTTTTTTCCTCCATTCCAAAATGCATTGTGCCGTGATAACATGAAAAAAGAACAACCCCTCTCGCAACTTTTTTGTTTTGAAGTCGATTGATAACATTTTTCATATCATAAAGAATTCATTCGACTTTGAATACTTATTTGAATACATTTCATTTTGTTAATCAGATATAAAAAGGGGGAAAACAATAAGAAATACCCAACTTAAAAAATGACATTTATCTGCTTTTGGATTAAAAAAAAACATTTATAATTGGATACATATCATATCGTCAATTAAGTAATCAGACAAATGAAGGGAAAGAAACAATACGAAATACCTAACATAAAAAATACCATTTATCTGCTTTTGGATAAAAAAAAATACCATATGTATTTAACATTTATCCGTTGATTGTCGTATCTCAAGGTTAAAACGCCTTTGATTAACAAGATGTCAAAAATACAAGGTAAAGTGACAGGCACAGACCCCTTCATAAAAATATCCGATGTCAGTAATCCGATAATTCTCTTGGAGATACATAGATATAATGTCTTTCTGGAGGTTTTCGTGCTGTGTCAGACATTTTGAATCCTCCTTGCTAGCTCTTCATGTCTTGGTTTGTTTGTACTGAAATACACACCTTTTCTTCGCCTGTCACGCCGTTGTATAGATGTCGGGTACAAGATATAATGAAATATATACAATGTAACGACATATATGTGTATCTCTGAGAGACGAGGGATAAAATACGATACTTGGACTCACTGGTCACAGTCATTGCTATGAATATACCCCATGCAAACGTGCCAGTCTGTGTGAACTTGAGATACACACAATGCCTTACTTAAAAAACATATATAAGATTATTTGATTACGTGTATCAATCTAGAAACCACTTTCTTTAAGTATTGCAAATGCTGAAAAACGAACACCGACAAATGAATTAGTTATAGTCACGTTTGGACTTCACACGAACCGGAAGTCTGTTCCCGTATGATAAGCAACAGGATATATTGATACTATCGATCTAGACTTCTAGAAGATGTCTGCCTCTGTATACAATGTAGGCATTAATAGATATCATGCAAACTTCAAACAACTGTCAATGTGTATGTATACCCAGCTTTTCCTCCGAGAACATTTTCTGCCATCGAATTTCTGTCCAACAAACAGCTGTATATTGTCCTGTTTTTTCCAGCTCTCAAGATACTTACCTTTTCTTTACTATACAACCATGACAACAGGCCATTACAATCTTTTGTCGATTTGTATAATTACATTTTTTAATGTAATAATTGTTTTCTTAAATAAAATAACAAATCATACAGTGCCAATTTTCAATTTTTTGTCAAATGAAAATAACTCATCAATTTTGCATTGACCTCTTTGGAATAAGTTTGTATACCATTTCACAAACAGGCGCATCATCACATTGAAAGCAAATGGCAAATGAAAATCTTAAAGCTGCTTGGTCCGATTTTATATCAAATTTTATGCACGCTTTTAAACGATGGCTGTGCTTAGTATATGTATAAAAATAGACATTGCAGTAGTTTTACCTGTCAATTATGCCAAAATTCAATGAAGAAAAATACGTACAAAATTTGCTAACAAAACAAACGACATTAAAAGGTACCGCGTTATTTCGCCTCATGTTAAATTCCACCCCTGACGACGAGACGGGAATGGTTTTATTACGAATTTGACATCGCTTTAAATAAAGGTCGAAATGATCAAACAAATTACAAATAAACATGTGTACGTTCTGTTAGCCAATATTTCTAAAGTCTCCTTTCTTTACAATCGATGCATAGCATGCGGGTCGAATAACCCCAAACATTCGGGGGACGAAACCATGCAGTTTCCTTTTCTAAACATTCCCGTGATGCATTTTGGTTTGTTTTTTCGTTTGCCCAAACAGAAATTATTTTTATTTACTTTGAATATTTCTAACTTTGAAAGGAGACTGATTCTGCTGGTGTAAATAGGAGAAAGTCCATAACTTTCTAAGATAAATGATTTGTATGAAAAAAATTTTGATACTGTAATTACAAAAAAATCGGACCAAGCAGCTTTAAAACTATGTTTCTAATAATGTCCATTTGTTTCCAATTTGGTGAAAGCCTCAAGCTTGTAAATACATAGACAGTAACCAAAATGATTATGCTAATTGCCGATGATTGGTGTTGCATGCAGACGTCCAGTTTTCAATTATATCACAAGTAACAACGTCTACAAAATCCTTTAAACGGAATCTCTTAAAGAAGTCGAAAATAATATTTCAAATAAGTTGTATGAGTATAGTAAATACCAGTAAATGAATGCTTGCAAAGACAATTTACGACCATAACCAACACGATGAAGCAGGCCCGGAGCCGGTGCCATTCCAAAGACTGTTTAAATCTGAAGAGGAATCCTCTACCAATGGCTGATCAAACTAAAGTTGACATTTATTTGGGGCAGGTGTAAAGAATTGTGGCTGGAATTTGTATGTTTTAGGTTAGTTAATCATGATCAATTACATGTAGTCTATGTTTTGTTACACGAACTTTCCGTATCATTCTGTAATCGTAATGCAGAAACAGCCATACTATTCGTTATTTATTTATCCTAATCACAGAGTACTATTAAAGTAATTGATATTTCTATACCTGTTGCCAAGATCAGGAACATTGGCAGCTTGGAGTCATGCAGACTTAGGGGTCTGGTGTAAACGAATCTAAACCAAGACAGCTTCGTAATGTAAATAATTATATCTATCGCAAATACTGGCATTTTATTTTTGTAACAAAAATTAGAACATGTCAGTTCTTCTGCTTATCAATAGTAGCGAGTTTTCTTTACAAACCAGCCGCAAACGAAATTATATCCGTAAAAATTTATCAGCTCATCTAAACAGTCAGGGGAAATCGACGTTTTATCATTTCATGTTGTTTCACATGTTGGCAATGGACGAGTGAAAATAAAGTAATACCAGAATAAAATAGGTATACTATGTGTCTGCATCAGTATAGTAAATTTCCTAAAGACAAGTTCAAATAATAGTTTATCAGTTTATGATGCAATGTATGCTTACATTTTGCATGCATGCTCAGTAAATTTTAACTCATAATCAATTGGCGAACCTTTTGTTCTTTTTCTTCATCGATGGAGCGAAATACTTGTGTTGTTAAACGCTTTCTCTCTGTTAAAATACTCTCTGACCCAGTTTTTTTATAATCATTATTGTTATTAATGGGTTTTTTTCTCTCTCGATAACCTACAATGTACCATCAAATAATGTTTACATCAATTTAGCAAGCAGATTGTTTGTCTCCTTCCAATTATAACTAAATGAAAAACAGTTTATTCTAATACTAAACTTTTTCATGTATTCAGGCACCTCAATATGATGAACTAAAACCAGCACAAAGTAACTAAAGATAATTGTATCTTTTCTCTTTTTATAGCAATATCAATTTTCCAATTGTCTATCGGCAAATTAAACATTGTATACAAACGGGGGAAACATACGAGTTACATGACCAGGAATCTTTTCCGAGAAAAATGTTTTTGATGATACAGAAATTACTGACAAACCTAATAAAAATATTCATCTCTCACAGCCATTCTGATAGAACAGATAGACGGACAACTGTAAACAATGCTGTATTGTTCTTTGAATGTCTGCAAGAAGGCCATGTACTTAGGGGATGATTGTCACAGCGATGGGGCATCGTGAGCCCAGATGTTGCACCTATTGACAGGATCCCCCACAGTTCCGACAACAGCCGTATACAAGACACCATCTGGTGATGCACGTCAATGGGAGAAACTGTCAGAAGACAAAAAAAAGGAAGAAACAAAAACAAAACAAAGGTTCGGAAATAAGACGTGCGTAGAGTTGTAGAGGGAATCGTTGATATTAATTTTTCTCTTTCATTTCAAGGAATAATGGAGTATCTCATATTCTAATTAAGGCCACTGTTATACGATTGGCAATCTATCAGAAGCTTGCTTAGCAGATGAATTTGATGTAATGTTTAAAGTTGTCTCATGGATTATGTTTACAGTGAAATGTGATTATTTTTTGAAATTTAATTAAGAACATTTTGCTGAAAATATAAAGTGCATGAACAATCTTTGAGTATTTCTAATGCATAATTACAAAGTGTATCTTCTGTGATATATTGTCTTTAGTATAATATTTACTTCCTAAAGTGTATTATATTCATTACTACAATGTGATCCGATATGCATGTCTTTCGGCTTAAGAATGAATAAACTCACACTCATTGTCAAAATCAATTCACTTTTGCCTATCCTGTTTTAGCAACACAGATTTGTAGGGATATCAATTTAGTTTTGAATTGGCGACATGTCATGAAACCCAAACCCTAACCATCACAAACCAACACCCGTTTTGACCCATGATCTAACTGTCAGGTAGTCATTTAGATCAATGGACAGTGGCCCTAGAGCTTGATGAATGACTACAGGGGAGTTTTTCATGTACAAGAAGTTCGTGCAGCCCTACGTTCAAAGACTTCCAATTTTCTGATAAGGTTTTCAATGTTATAGTGACACTATTTCGACCTCCATGCAACAGCATATCTTTGAAGTTTTTCAAAAATCAATTACATTTGTTTAAAAATCCTTTTAAATACATTGTAAAATCTAACTGCTTTGTAGATAAAAAGGAATTATTCAAAAGACGTCTGAGTAGAGTAGTCATATATTTTTTTTGAAGTGATGATTGTCACAAGACATTTTAAGAAAAAATCCTTTGTTCTGACGTCACGGGGGCAAATTGCAGTAGATGATCCGCCATTTTATCTCAGTGGGGAACCAGCAAATCGGTGCATATTAGAAGAAACAGAAATAAAAGAAAATGAAATTTGGTTACCCTGTGTGGTCAGAATATTGTCTCTTGAGAGTTACTGTTCCGCACCTGCAAAGAATGGCATTTGCAGAGGTGATAAATTGTCTGTTAGTTCACAACAGACTTTTTGTTGAGTTTATCAATTTACGAAACTTATTTTAGTGTTCAATGACATTAGTTTTTTCTGAAAAAAAAGTCTAAATGACATCTACATAGTAAATGACCTCGAGTAAAATGGGTTTTTTTCACATATATATATATATAATTATTATATTGTAGAAAATCAAGAACCCATAAAATTGGCAGCGCTCAATGGCGAATGGGAAAATTGTTATCGATAAAGTTTCGCTTGACAAAAGCAATTTAATGAAAACAAAGTAATTTGATTTACGACCAGTAATACGCCTTCAATAGATTAATCAAATATATGACAATCTGTGTATTGATTCTGGTCGCTGATGAATGGCAACTCTAAATAAAAAACACGGTTGCTTTTTTACCAATCATCTTTGATCTAGAAAAAAAAGGAAATATAAAGCGATTCTGAAAAATGGCCTTCAGCTAAATACACCATAACAAATAAAAAGAGAAGATTTCATCATCGATGCACTTTTTCAAATAATTAGATATTGTATAAAATATATCGTATTTCGAGCATTAAAATTGGAAACTTTCTAGTATTGCTGTTTTGCAAAATTAAAAGGCGTTGTAAGGCAACATTATACAGGGAACTGCACTAAAACCGCTGCCAGGTGTTGGTTATTAATACCTGCCGTCTGTCACTTTGAATACCTGTGCGCATCTCCTGTTCGCACATCTGCATAAATTCAGAAACCACCTACAGAGCTGTGTTATGCGCCAATGTGTCATGTGTCTCGATCTCTCAAAGCCGATACACAAACAAGGCCCAGATATCTAACGCTGAGCTGAAGAAGGAAGAGGTTCTCCGATGTTGTGAAAATAATTTTTTATACATTCGTGAATGTTATGTCACAGACCCGTGATGTTTTACAATTTTTTTTTTATCTAAACCAAATAATCACGAACAGAAATGTTATAAATTCTAAAATTTATCTGATGTCTGACATTTTCATGTGATTTTAAGTGTTCTATAAATCAAGATGTTTTAATGCACTTGCAAGTGCATGCATTAAAATCTTGATTACGGGAATATTCATTTCAATTTCAAACATTCTTTTATATATTATGGTATTCTTTAATTTACCAAATATTTCTATGCTGGATATTATAGAATACTTTTAATTTTTACTGAAATATTTTTGAAAGTTGGATATGCCGTTTTTACTGCATGTAGATATATAGGTTACTAAGTTCCATCAATCTTCGCGATTGTTTTTTTTTATATAACGTTTCCTCCTGTTCCCACTCGTACTAGATCAATATCACTGGCACATTTCGCAATATGTATTTCAAAGTAATTGTTTATCAAATGAAAGATCTGAGTGAACCCCAAGTTGATTAAAAAAAGATTAAATTAGCTTAATATACGTTTAATCTTAATAAATCTATACTTTTTCCGCAAATGTTTTACTTTTCAAAGACACATGTACACTTCTTCAGTCTAATTTAATATTTGATACAAGTACAAAAATATCTATCTATAATTGTGTTCAGAACACGTACATGTAAACGAATATTCAAGAGCGTCTATTAAATATTGTAAACAACCTAATCTATTATCATGTACTACAGATATATAAAAGAAAAACAGTTTCTTTGATATGAAAAAAAAAATATCAGGGCCATCTTATTTATAATTGTAATCGGGGAAGATCATTGATACAAGATCATGATTATAATTTAATTAACCGCTGTATCGGGGCTACACGGGGCCAGTGACCATCATCCGTTTATTTTAGGCACGAGATCTCCGCAGACATTTATACCTTTCCAGTTAATCTACAGTAAACGATCATTTTATTACAGGCAGTGCCGTTTGTTATTATTCACTGATGAGAGATTATAATCCAATCCAAAGACTTAATTTCAGTCCGTGTAAACCCACGGTATCATCTGATATAGAGTACGGCAATTACATGCGGAACGATACGGGTTTTCGTAGCCAAACAGGAAAAGATCTTATCAAATCCGAGGAAATGAATTTTTAAAAAAGTTATAAGTAGGTCGTTTTCTTTTCAAGTCGACCTTTAGAAAGGAAGTTCTTTTTCAATTTCATACTAACGTATTTAAGACATGTACAGTTCCACTTAATTAATGCTCGTTCTAATTAGAGTAGCTGCCTTAAGCACGCGTTTGTGTTTTCTTTCTTTTTTTTCCAAGTTGAAAAAAAAAATTAAAATAAGGACGAAAAAACCACAAAAAGATAAAGAGAAAGAAAGCCCATGTGTTATTTTGTAAATATAGCACGTTATATGTTCTACAAAATTCTTTTCATGTACAGTGCATATGAATTTTAACAAAGAACAGAATAACCATATGTTTGGGATTAAATTTTTCAAATTCTTATTCTAATTGGTCTTAATTTCACAAGTACAGCCAAAAAATACGACCCTGCCGTATGAATCCGGATATTGTGCTTCGAGTTTTTATTTCACACCTGCGAATGTATCAAGGTTCAGTGTTTTGATAGCGTTGTAGCAAGTTTTGTTTATTGCAATCACATACAGATTTACCTTTGAACATATAACAATGCATACCGTGTCCTGCAAGCTATTAAATTTTATTAACCCTGGTCCATATTAAACACTATTCGCACCTGGTAGAAGTACGTGCGTTGGTCAGGTGTGTAGTGTACCAGAAGTTATGATGATTAAACTCATGAACATTAATTTTATTAACCAAAACATGCTTTGTTTTGTTGCATACCAACAATTATACCATATGTAATGTGTCGGTAGTAAATACACGTCGTTTTACATAACTTCATATATTCTTGCACTTTTGTATGACCAATTACCCTAGGAACTACAACTGAAGGCTTTTATATGCTTGAAACCTTTTACGAACATGTACTACTTCATAAATGCTTTGAAATTTGAAGATCTCTTGAAACAGTTGACTTTACACAGAAGCTTTGAACTTGATATTACACAAAAGTTTACTTTTCTTTCATTTGAAGTTTCATGCACTTCTAGCTTTCATTCATTCATTTTTCTGTGTTAGCTTTTTTTTCATCATAACTGAACTCGCTGTATATATACATTTCTACAATTACACACTACAAAACCTTCAGCTAGCCCTTGCCTATTTCTTTGCTGATTCCACTTTGTAGAATATCTCGAAATAGTCAGAAATGTCGTGTTCACTTAAAAATGTAAAGTTAAGCTCTGCAAATAAATATTATGATAAAGAAACTATATTTATTATCAGACTCTCTCTCTCTCTCTCTCTCTCTCTCTCTCTCTCTCTCTCTCTCTCTCTCTCTCTCTCTCTCTCTCAGAGAGAGATACATGTATATCAATATCAATAACAGAATCAGGATCAGTTGAGGTCAAAGTTAGGACATATTTGGAATCAATATTTCGTCTGTTTATTTCTCCAACTATTGCCGAGCCTAGCGAAGCTTGCCAATTGGAAAGTTGGTGGTTTGAAAATGAATATACGTAGTGTAAACAACCGGTATCGAAGAGAGCAGCGTAAAAAAAGAAGAAATATTTATTTAAGTTTTATAATAGGTTAATAAACTTTTCAAAGCAAATTACATTATTCTTTTTAAAATCCTGGCGTAAAAAAATCTTGGAGTAATCAGAATAAACTTCCTTTGAAATAAGCGCTGACAGGATTTCGGCGTGGTCGGTATGATTATGTTGCAACACATCTCATCCTTCTTGGTTCTGAGCGTGATATTTGGCGCCAGAATCTTGCAGGGAGATATTGGATTGCCAAGACTTATAATTTACAAACACCATCTGTCAAGGGAAGTGGTGATTTTACCTACGTTAATATATATATGCAACATGTTGCCTGATCTTCGTTGTTAATACGCTTCCTACTGCTTTGTCGCTATGATTTGAATCGAACCCCGTTGAATTTCCGGAGATAAAAATGAATATACTTGTAAATTACTAAATGTGCAAGATAGTAGTGCAAACAGTATTGCAAAGGTGCAAACCATCTAAGGTGTATCATGCACTTGTTACATTCTTTGTAAACTATCGGAGTAATATTACAAGATATTACAAGGGGAGTACGATTATAACATAATAGTGTTAATAAAAAGAGAGAGTTTTTTGTCTTCTTCAACGCAGGTGTAGGCATTTTGCTGAAATTTAGAAAATGTAAAAATTGATAAAGACCGAAAATGAACATTCTTTCGAAACCTGATACAAGACAGGGAGAATCGCAAGATTTCAGTGCATAACATACAGAGATGAATATGAAACAGCTACTTAGCGTATAAATCAAACTCTAACTGGTCCCGTCGAGATAAGATATTGCTGGTCATTTGTCTTATTGGCGAAGGCAAAGAGTCCCGCTGTGGACGCCATAAAGAAGAACGTTATACGGCAGTATGTTCAGCATATCAATACTATGTCTGAATGTTTTGCTCCTGATTAGCATGGGCTTCATTGACCAAACAGTTGTAAAATTTGCGCTTTGTTGATCGTCGAAGGAAGGAAAAACGGAGAGCGACTTTATTTTCGCTGGCGATGAAAGTGACCTTAAACTGGAAGTCAATGGTGGAAATTAAATTTTGGCTTCAAAGGTTAATAGTGAAATGAATATTTTTATTCCCGTTTTGATGTCGGCTTTTGACATCTGGAAAGATAACGCTCGTCAAAAGCAAAAGAAAAAAAAAGATCATGATTTCTATAGCCATAATCAATTGCTTTCTGTGCGATGCGAGCTCACAGGTGCGGCTTTCTTCCTATAGCTGAAAGCCGTATTCGAAAAGTTTACGAGCGATCTATATTTGTTAATGCCATTTTATCCTTAACTCGAGGAGCTTCATCCGTTGAAATCATTGGTTATTGATTGTTTGCAATCGGCTCATTTGTGACAATTTCAGACTTCGAATCTTGCAACCCTTTTTGGGTCAGCCCTCCACCCAAAATCAATCCATTTTTATTGATACCGAGGCACCGGCTAATTTCCTAGGTGTTTTTCCAATTCATCACCGGATGCTACCGCGCTATTTCTGTTATCTGTCGGTAATGAGCTTGTGGGAATTATTTGTTCCAATTGGAGAGGAATAGATGAGCCCAGGATGAAACGATCTATCACCGTGTTTATTACTTTGCATTTTCCCACAGCATTACCGATCTCTTGTGCTACATCAGAAACAAGTCTCTTTGAAAAGGCGGAGCTGATCGGTGCCTCAACCCCCTCCATCTCCCTCTCTCTCCACCGGACCCTGACTCACAGCGGCAGTAACTTCCTGGCGCCATGCGGGTGTTCGAGTGGAGTCACGTGGTTTCTTTGGTCATCCTTCCTGCAGGTCCACAGAGCATCGCATTGAGACCAGACGAAATTAGTTTAAAACATTCTCTTATTTGCGAAACATCAACAGGATTAGATCACGCAGTGCACCTAAAAACGTAGCTTAATTATATTAGTCACCATATCCTATATTTATTTTTGAATAGATTGGTTGTTTTCCATGTCAAATCAAAAGCACACCCTTTATCATGGTTAGCATTTTGACCATTGTATCTCCTCGACTATCAGGTTTACTCAAATGACGTAATCATTAGATAATCTTTGGAAGATCAATGAACCAATCGGTTGTTCAAATAAAAAAAATTCAGACGGAAAGTCTAATATCCATCCATGCACGAGACTGTCCACATTTATTAAATATTAGGCAAATATTCAGGGTGCATGCATTGTCCCAAGAAATCTCGAAACATAATCAGCGAATATGAAATTCCAATCAGAGCGTTTTACAGAATTTTGATGGATGTATTTTCAGCAACAAAAAACATAATTGAAGAGATAATTTCATTAAAATCTTAAATTGCATAACGCATGCCAAACAAGTGACTGAGTGCATAATTTATTCACATTTTATTATCTATTGCATTTATACACAACAAAAATACAATGTAGCTAAGAATTGAAGGAATATCAGATTGCCCTTACATCACTTTAGTTGTTATATAATATAATGATAAATTGAAAACATCAGAGCAAAAATAAGTGTTAAATTCACTCAAAGAAAAAAATATGCACATCTGTGCTAGCATATATCTAGTGCTTCAGAGGATGAAAGTGGCAGAATCATGGGTCTTCATGGAAAGTCATCAATCGTTTTAATCTCCTGTTTGTCAGTTAGTCGGATTTAAGAGCAATGAAATTAAGATAAAATCAAATTTACAAGCCATAATGATTAACGAAACTGAAGCACTGGGTCGATTACCCGATGAACCAAGGAGAGAATCTGTTTATGGACTTTTTTATCATGGCCATGAACATTATCTGTCCCTTGTTTTTTAAGCGATTTAGATTAATCCACGGGTCAGACACCACTGCATTTTATTGAGATGAACGAGCTTCAGGTGATGCAATTGGCGAGATTTTGCGTGATTCGACGAGAGGTTAATTTCGAAAGTTTAGGTACAAAATCATTTAAATCCCGTCCGTTACACTTACTCATAGTCTTCCGATTTCAGAGAGAGAGAGAGAGAGAGAGAGAGAGAGAGAGAGAGAGAGAGAGAGAGAGAGAGAGAGAGAGAGAGAGAGAGATGTTGTGGTAATTAAATGCATGCAAATAGCAGCAGACGCGTTTAAACGTTAAATGCAGTAACGTTTGTAGGAAAAAATTTTTTTATCTTAATTAAATGATACCGTGTTTATCCCCGGTCATGCACTCGATTATTCAAGAAAGATATTAAGATAAATTTTACCCCCTCCCTCTATACCTTAGTAAGTTCCACCTGTGTTTTTACATTTATATTGTTAAATATTTAGACTAATTCACAAATTTATTATTTATAAAACGCCCAAATACATTTTATTGCGTAGTCATTGCATATCTCCATTCTCGAAAAATCCTTTTAAAAAAACACAATCGTATTTCCCGTTACAAAGATTTAAGAGTACATCTCGGAATAAATATCAAATTGTGTCATAAATAATTACCTATCATGTTGCACACCTGTTCGCATTAGCATACCTCCCCATCTTCCGACTACCTGTAATGATTTACTTTCATTAATTAGGATTTCTTTCCCTGATATAAGGCGGAATGTACAACAAGATACCGATGGTTTAAATTCTGACCTTTTAGTCGTTACATAATTTCATTTCAATAATATCAGAAAATGACTGAGAAGATTTATGGTCAATATTATATATATATATATATATATATATATATATATATATATATATATATATATATATATATATATATATATATATATATATATATATATATATATATATGTATGTATGTATGTATAATCATCAATATATATCTCACACCTTGGTGATGTGACTAGAATTGACTATGCAGTAGTAGATATCACGGTTTCATACGAAAGGCCAAATACGTGCATTTGTTAGCATTATAGTACAACACGTTGCAACCAAGGATGAACGATGGGAAAAATCTCTCTCTCTCTCTCTCTCTCTCTCTCTCTCTCTCTCTCTCTCACACACACACACACACACACACACACACACACACACACACACACAAACCCACGATGTACATTTACATGTATAGTTTTCTGCACATATTGATAATGATTATATTGAATATGATAATATGATGTAGTTTCATGATGAAAGTAGAATGACATGCTATGTTAAATTGCTATCTTTACGTACGTAAGTGGACACTCATAAAAAAGATTGTATATCATCTGTTCGCTGACACTAACAATATCTCATGCCATGAAACAAATATTTACCTGTGTCAAGCATATTAATTCCCATTGACCTTTTCGTTAATTCAGTAAAAATTTGCAAGGAATAAAAAAAATATATATGTTTTATAAATACTGTAGAAAACCTTAATATCCACACATTGCATTATTGATTGTAGAATATATCTTTATTCGACAAATATACTCAAATCATTGTCATTATCACTATAGGTTGTATAATATGACAGATGTTGAAGAATTTTATATTCTATTATTTTGTCCGTTAAAAATCCTTTGCGATAATTTTGCAAATAAATAGTTTAGTCCTACATTACAATGAAATCAGAAATACTCAAAGTGTGGAAAGTAATACAGTGGCATTGTTATACATATATTCATCCCGAACGTCGAAAGTAATTTCATTCAGGAGAGAAAAATCAATCATAACTGACAGAAACAAGATATACCTTTTTCAATATTTTTTGTGAACTTGATCTGGATAATGAGTCAAACAGTCTCCTGTCTGCTACTGCTGCTGAAAAAAAGTGTAATATTGATAGTTTGAGTCACCGCCGTCCGATCAGGTGTATATTATCAACACACCGCAGCAGCCGACAGCTTTACCAGGTATGACTAATCACCCAATATAATTAATGAAATGCAACGTCATTAGGCTGTCACAATACCCCATCTAAGAATCATTGAGATAATTAGTCTCTACCTGACTTTCATGGGCAAATTTTAAGCACCGTTCAATAGATTTTTGATTTGGTGTGTACTCTGAGATTATCGGTCAATGACGGGTGTTTTATAGATAAAAATCGTCGCCTTTCTTTAAAAAAAAACAGGAGAGAGAAATCAGGCCTGAGAGTAACATACACATATATTCGATATTAAAACGACTAGAATCATTTATCACAAGTAGAAAATCAATACCTGGCTTGACATGTAACACATCAAAAGGAATTACAGAATACACGCAGAATACCAATAGACCTATCAGTGTCAAAACTGTCCATTAGCTGTAAATGAAAGAGGGGTAATCCATAGATTTATTGTATTACATGTATTTAAGTTATGATTAGCATTGTCTCCCTTGGTTCCGATCTTATATTATAGAATTCTTCTTATGGTAGACATAATATTTAACCGGCATGTTAATTAATTTACTAGGAGATTTTTAAAATCATAGTTAGGTCATGTGTCATTATCTATGATGTTGACAAAGTTTTTCCATGTTTTCTTTTTAAAATTCTTTGTCAAACGAACAATTGAGACAAATGATTATCAATGACGTAAACCTGCAAGCAGTTACATATAGCAAGTAGTTGACAAATAGATCACTAAAAATGTTTAGCCCTAAGGACCTTAAAATCACTGTTGCGAGTTTACGGACCTCAACATGATTGAAATCAGGTACCCAATATCTTTCTACGACTTAAACAGAATATAAAAATATTACTTTTGGTGCATGGAAAAGAATTTAACTAATCATTAATATCAAAATGAATCAATTTAACTAAAAATAAATTAACAATGAATGTAACATGCATGCCACCAATGCGATGCCTGGTGTTCTAAAACAAAATTATGATATGTTTTCCCATTTTACTTTTTTTCGTAATGCTTACATATGATGAAAATTCTTAAATAATTTTTATTCGACGAGTTTTGAAAAATAATTTTTCTGAATTACGTCTGCTAATTAATTAAATAGGTTCTAAAAATCCTTTAAAACTAGCTTCATTCGAATAAGGTAAGTTCTGTGCTATTTCTGTCCAATGTATTTATTGGTACATGGAGATCAGTGCCAAATATTTTCTCGTTATCATTTTTGTTAAGTTCACCAAATGTATGAATAATAGAATGATTTACGTGTTATTTGAACACTTTGACAATTCCATAACTCAGCCCCTCTTATTTATCTTCGGATGAGCGTTTAAAGTAATTATATCTGTTCATTTATTGTCTCCCATCTCGATTTGAAATCTTTCCTTCTTCTGGCTAGAGTAGATTCTGTCTAACCCAGAGGTAGGGACCATGGATTAAAAAGCTAAATCTAGCTACAAATGCAAATTTTGTTTTTATGATATGTTTTAAAACAGCATACCCTATTTTTCATTATTTTCTAATGTTTCTCCCTTAAGAGGAGGACCTGACTCTTGTAAACCTCCAAAGAAAAAAATTATAGATCAGTTTAATGTTTTGTTTTAAATTTTTGTTTTTCGTTTTGGTTTTTGTGGGGTTTTTTTTTTCCTAAATGTTGTTGGTTTTCGTTTTGTTTTGTTTTTGCTTTTGTATTTTTTTTTGGTTATTGTAGATATGCATTATTACATAGAAAAATTGAGATTACTCACATGTTTAACTCAGGTGAGCTAAAAAATAAAGTCCGTTAACACCTGCTAATCTGACTTTTGGAAACAAAATAAAAATCAATACGTATGAATTATATTTTCCATGACGTTGTAAATCGAATAGCATCACATTTTACATGCAATTGAAACTCTTAGATAAGTCATATCACAGAAATCACACATATCGACTTCCACGTTGTTCTTAAGATAAGTACATAAACCCACCCAGCTCATCTTATCTGGTAGCCTTTCAGCTATAGAAATCGCTAGAAATGTAGTAAGTATATGTTTATCATGTTTGCGTAATTTGTACTAAATATCTATACACAAATATAAAAAACAGTATTTCCCCTTAATGTTTCTAAAACTGTTCACGTTTGCAAAGATAATGATTCGTTGTCACATGTACATAAAATTAATTGGTAGAAGAAATGTTGTAAATAGGTATACACAGATTAAACTAGCTGAATTAAATTGAAAGGAGGAATTGTCTTTGTGATTTAATTTGAGTCATACCTATATTATATTATATAGTGAATGCAGATATAAAGATAAGAGGTCCTATTGGGAAAAAAATGATCGAGAGAAAATACTTTTTAAATTTTTATTCTTGAAATCGTCCAGGCTAGCCCATTAGGTTGATTTATCCATATACATTCTGAAAAAGGCCCATATACATGCACATGTACATTTGTTAGTGTTGTCTACTTGCAATGTACATGTAATTACATGTACCACATACAATGCGTTTCAGGGGCATCTACTAGTGGTATTTCACTACCACTGTGAAAAGATGGTGATGCAGTTATCTCTAGTTTTTGAGGTAGTGAAATACCACTAGAAGATGCCCCTGAAAATTTCGGGCCCCAAATATGAATTCTAAATTTTGAATTGCGAACTGCGTTCTAGAACGCAGTTCACCATTCAATTGCATATAAGCCCGATTCTTAAAAACTAGAGATAGCTGCATCACCATATTTTCACAGTGGTAGTGAAATACCACTAGTAGATGCCCCTGAAAATTTCGGGCCCCAAATATGAATTCTAAATTTTGAATTACGAACTGCGTTCTAGAACGCAGTTCACCATTCAATTTCGAACTGCGTTCTAAAAACCGATTGCCCCTAAGGTATGACTGCATTTCTGGACAACAAGATACCATGTACACGTGACCTATAGTAGCAAGTCAAGAGAACGAGATATTGATAAGGTAGTTAACTGGATCAGTATAATCATTCTTAAAGTTATCAAGTAGGGCATATTATTTGGGTCTTGATAAATGAATAAATTTATACTTCGAATTATCTCCATTAAAAACGAGAAAGCTAGTTTGTAAATCTTTCGGGTTTTTTCAGAATTTGAAAAAAAATAAATGTTTTGCAAAGCACATTGGTTCTTTTTCTCGTCTTTTCCATGGGCATATGATGTTCATAACTTCTCATCAACTAATTAAGTCTAGTGTAAACAAATCTTCTAATTCCATGAATTAAAAAAAAATAATGACTATTTAAATTACAAGACTTTAGTATGTATATCCAATATTTTAAAAGTAAAATCATTAATTTATAAACCATCATTTAATCTATATTGTAAATGTAGTTTTAAATAATAAAATGAAACATCGTAAAATTGGTGTCTTTCCACTTGGCCAACGTTAACATTTTGAAGAAATACTGGTAAAATACAGGAAGATCTGTGTTGGCTAAGTGGGAATGGGTACAGGTTGAGAACAAATTAACGCTCAGGTCGCTTTAAACTGTACAACGTGATTCTCTTTGTAACATTTCCGCCGTGTTTTACCTGTAAATTATATATCTTTACTAGTTTTTGACTTATTTTTCAGCTTATTGGGACTTGCAGTATTAGTGGTACTTGTGAAAGTATCCTTGCAGTTTGACTTGAACGACCCAAAGACCAATCTGGAATCCATTATACGAACATCATCTTCGCTCACCCCACATGCTGAAGTAATTAACTACATCAATGGAACCGTCTATGGCCGAAAACCCGGACAGACAGTTACTAAACTGTTTTACTTAGAAGGTTACAATATTGGTCAAAAGTATCCTACGAAAGATGGCGATTATATGTCTCTGTCTAGAGAGTTTTTGGTCTATAGGGACATTCACACCGGACACATCTTGAACGTTTTCCAAAATCCGTTATCCGACGTTCCAAACGAAGTGTTTAATATTGCGAATGATCCTGTGAACGGAATGTTTCAGCAGGGTGGGATTGTACCCTTCAAGATTTTTCCAAATGACGTTGTGGTGTTTAATTTGGATTTCGTTCTAGAGTACCCTAATGCTTTGGATCCAGATAAATATTCTAGATATTCGGCGGGGAAATACTACAACGCTGTTGAACTTTTCTCTTATTTTGCAAACTATTCCGACCTTGCAACGACTAAACAACCAAACGTTGTCGCTGTGGATACTTGGTCAAGGCATTCGCAGTTTCTTCCATGGTTGGAGATGGGATCAACGCCCGGTTCTCTATTTTACTCGTCTCTATCCTGGAAGTGCCCTTATTTTTCTTGCTTGAGAGACGATATAATGGAACTAATTAATTCAACCTATCCTAAATATACGAAAGCGCCTAAAAAGTTTGAAGAACCGAACGAAACTTCGTGGACTCAGTTCAAAAAGGTTATCGATCAGCGACGGGCCCAGGGGAAACCTGACATTCAGATACCTTTGGTTAATGTAACACAACCAAACCAACCTATACAACCACATGTAGACATGAGAATTCAGCAAGTTTTGATGAACAAAACCGTAACTCTATATTATAATGGATCGTCCTTTACGCAGATATACAGTAAAGGAAGTTTGAACCTGTTTAATATAGAGGGATACTTAACATTTGATATGATTCCAAAGAATGGAAACTACTTTATATCTGTGTTAGACAAGCGTATACACAGAAACATCACAAGTGGTAAAGTTATGACAGCCTTTAACAACCCACTGACAAATACAACGGTTCAAATCCCAAATGCTTCAGTGCAGAGAAATCTTACCATTTTGTCGGATGACGCCCTCAGTATGCAGGTTCCAGGTGCCAATACACTTGGCCTTTTAATGACTCACTCAGAAAGCATCACATTCGGACCTTCCGTGGAAAATGAACGGTGGTCGGTGACAAATATTCAAGGAATTTTCCCAGAGAGATTCATAAATGAGAAACAGGCTTTCTTTTATGGGACCATCTCTCAATTCTCAAGCTGGCCATTGTGGATGAAGATGAACAACACACCAGGCAACCTTGTCACCAAGTTTACATTTGGACGTGTTTGTAGTCATCATTGAACTCATTCAGTTTTATAGTATAGAAAGCAATATCATGAATAAAAAATTATCAATTAATTGAACTTTATGCTCTTTATTACTCTCTGCAAGAGGATGTAATCTTCGCAGACCAGGCCACGCCGCCACCAAAATTTTCAAATCACTCAACTCAAATCCTTAGAGAAAAGTGTATGAATTTGAGGTCAAAAGTCAGGCTTGAGGCTGAGTATTGGTTTGATGAAAGTTGGTGACGGCGGGGCCAGATTGAATTCCACTCCTTCTATATTTCATCTTCATGTAATTAAAACTCAGAGCAACTTTCGATGTTGAACGAATTGCAAGAAATGAAAATAATAAAACCCGATGTATGAGGCATCTATTTATTGAAGTTCCTAAAATGATACTTATTCCTCAACTGAAATCTTTTTGATAACATATTCCACTTAAACTCAAAATGGTTGGCCTATTTTGAAATGTATTTAATCTTGCAAAAAAAAAAATACACCTGTCATACTATATAGTATTACACTTATTACAAAGGCTAAACAATTAAATGCTCGTCAATCTTTCCCATTGTCTTAAATCAAATGCGCCGGTAATTTTTGAAAGTCTTTAAAAAACAGGACATAGTTTTATTTTCAATAATTCAACTCTCTTTTGTAAAGATTGATCTAGAACAGGGTGGTTTGAGTGTTGTGTATCCTAATTTCAATATTCACCCAAAAACAAAATTCAAATCGTATGTCTGTTTCCATGTGAAAACATTATCCATTATGCTTCGTGCTGAAGATGTCAAAGACGAGTTTCTGTTGTGTGGAATATGTACCAAAGAATTCGACGAAGAAATCCACACCCCGCGAGTTCTTCCATGTCTTCATACATTTTGTCAGTCATGTATGAAGAAAATCTTGAAAGGAAACCTGATGGTTTGTCCATTCTGCAAAGTAGAGTATGCTTTGCCAAGCGATGGGATCTACGTCTTTCCAAAAGATTCCACCAGACGGAATTTGATAGAGTTCCTAAAGGTGCGAAAGAGATCTTCCGACATTCTTTGCAAAGACTGTCCTGACGACAACATCGCAGCCGATTTCTGTAAAGAGTGCTATATCTTCATGTGCTTAGACTGCACGCGTGCGCATCGGAGGAGTCTTGCGTCCAGAACTCATCCCACAATAGACATCAAACAACTTCAGACCAGTGGGCCAGAGGTGTTCCGAAGGAAACTTAAGTGTACAAAACCAGGGCACGAGGGTCAACCTTTAGTTTTCTACTGCACGAAGAAAGAATGTGATCAGCTGGTGTGTACAACGTGTACTGTGTGTGATCATGACAAGACGAAAGGCCACGCCATTGTGAATGTTAAAGATATCCACAGTCAGAAAACTGCTGAATTGAATAAAGTGTTCAAGATGTTACAAAACGATGTAAATACTGCTAAAATGATAAGTCAACAAACAGAACAGGAACTCTTAAACATCGACATTAAAGAATACGAGATAGAGCAAGAAATTGAACATGCATTTGAAGCATGCCACAAGGCGCTTGATCTACGAAAACAGGAACTAAAATCCAAGCTTGCTGCCTTGTGTGAAAACAAAAAATCCGCAATGATCTATAGATCCAGACATATAGAGACATATATCAATGACGTGACAAATGCCAAAGAGTTCGCCAATAGCATCACTAACCACGCCGACCCAACAGAATTCATACCACTGCACTTGACTCTGTATCGGAGGCTTAAAATGCTGACAGGTCAGAAATTCAAGAAAACACTGCAGGTAGAATCTCCCTCCTTTGAGCCCGTGAAAATGAATGATGATTTTCTGAGGTTTGTGACTGGAATGGGGCAACTGAGCACAGTTGTTCATACGCGTAAATTGAGTTGGAAGCGTGGGAGGACTGATGTTGGCACAACAGGTGCGCGTACACCTTCAAGTAAGTAAAATGTATACATTAATGAAACTGCATCTATGATAACTAAAACTCTAAAACTTTTTATGATATCCATGTCCTATTTTGCAGTTGAGGGTGATATCCGACTTGGAGATATTCTATGTATGTATTCCGTCACTTTTTTTTCAAGAAATTTCTTGGAGACTGGCTTTCATAGATGAAAACGTCTAAATTATTATTTTTCTGTCTTTCACTAAAAGGTCCAGAATTTGTGTACGATCCTGACACAGTTCATCAGTACCGAAAAATCAGCGAGAATCTGAAATCTCTTCAAAACCAGAGCCTGGGCTACACAGCTCAGCTTCCACACAGTGAGAGAAGACTGAGGAAGTACCGGGGAGTGGTCGGCAGCAGACCCTTTCAACATCCCGGCAAACACTACTTCGAGGTTCATGTCAGCTTCAAAATACACAAGCAGTTGGACAATGTAAATTTTGTGTTTGAAATCGGAATCATCAACCGACGAAGTGATGTTGACTCGGGGCATTACGTATATGACCATAGAAACGCTTGGTCGTTTTGTGCTCAACACTGCGAGGAACACAAACAGCTGTGCCAGTGGTGTCGCCATGATGGTCGCAACCTGGCTCACGACCCTCTCTCCGGAATTGACGCGGGAACAGTGGTGGACGTGACGTATGGATTCCTGGTGGACACAGATCGGCGGAAGCTGGTTGTTGCTGACTGTACCAACCAGAGGAACCTTTATACCTTTACCAATCTAGAGGTGACCCGACCCCTGTGGCCAGTGTTTGGGTGTCACTGGCCCAGTAAGGTCAAAATTGACATGACTCTTAGAACAGGCAACGAAATACAAGAAATTCCTGCTCATTTGCAAAGCGAGTAGTGAAATAATTGTTTTTAAAGTGTTCTATCAGTGAAAATTTGCATAGCTACATGTAAATATGGATATAACGCGAATTTTGTTGACCCAGCAACTACGAGTGAGGTAGCTCTTACCGATTTTGACAACAGTTTGTACGTGTATTTAGAAAATACCTGTCCAGAAACTGTTAAAAGTCTTGAATAATTTTCATATTGAAGTTCAACCCCAACTCTTCATCACTATTCAAATCAAATATTATTACTTTGATACGTGTAGATAAATGTATTCAACGATGCTAATGATTTCAATGACACATAAAACTAGATTTTTACCCTTGCGTTCACGGGTTGACATTGCATATTTTATCGGACATTTACGAAATAGATACATCGACACACCGTATTGTTGACATTTACATAACCAAGATTTAAGACTACAAAAATGCTATTAATTTCTCTACACTAGTACTGTGTCTCGGAACAGGCCTTCACCACAGTTAAGATGCCTCCAATATACCCGTAATGTAGCTAAAAAAAAATGCAGAATCGCTCCGAAACGATTTTCGAGAAAATTAACGAGGCTGCATTGAAAATAACACTCGGTCAAATTTTCATCTTAAATTCATTTTTATGAACACTTTTTCACCAACGTTTTTACCCGCTTCGAATTTACACACCATGTTGACATTTGGAACTCTCGGGATATTTCATATTAAATGCACTGAGTTAGAGTTATCTCCTGTATTCCTTTGATGAACAGAATATAAGGCAAATTTTCAATGAAAATGTACACGTACATGTACTTGTAACATCGTTTCTGAGTTTATCCATGCAATTACGATATTGTGGATACTTAAACTAAAGAGCCTTCCATGATTTAGCATGAAATGTAATGCGCATGTGCAAGATTGTAAAATCTAAACAATCCAGATAATTTCCGAATTTTTTAAAGGAATTTTCGTAAATTATTAATTGGCGAAGCTTGACTGAAAAACAATAACAACAAATTGGTAATCTTCAAGTACCAATGAAACAAAAATATATAAAACAAAAATCATTACTCTTCCGATTCCTCGGTATTAAAGCCCAAAAATTCGAGTCTATTATTTTAATAAAGTAGTATAGAAAGATATCTTGATTGCTTACAGACAAGAATCTTCTGACAGACAAGATAGAGATTCGTTTTTGTTGTAAAGCTTTGAAAAAAAGTGTTGGTGGCACTGGGGGCACGGATATAGATTTGGGGCGGGGCAGGGCGGGGGGGTGGGGGGTGGGGTCGGGAAAATTCATTTCTTAAATTTACATAGTAAAATTACCAAAATATGCCTCGGATTCCACCCCCATCCCCCGGAAGAAAAAAATGAATGGGTGTCCAGGATAATATGTGCATATATGAATTTTTAGGTACAAAAATGAAATATTTTAAAGTTATCACTCATGTTAGCAATGTTGCCCAGGGGCCTACTGTTTAACTTGTTTGACAAGATGTCTCTGTATCTGTTTATTAAATGAACACTGAACACTGTGGGAAGTATAATATAAATTTTATAACATAATTAATCAATAATAAACAGTCATATTTTCACATTCAATTAGTGCACTTATTGAGATTAAAATATAAATGTTATATAATAACATCAATAATCAGTAATAACTCTCCTTCAATTCAGATGAACTCAACTTGTGATAGCATACATGATAGTGTATCAAACTAGCCAGCTGTTTTTTAGTACAGGTACAGAGTATTTCAATTTGATTTTTTTTTTAAAAAGCCAACTATTTGTACAAGCATACCTATTGTACATGTACATACCTAAAAATATTTTTTAATTACTATTTAAAAACATCAATGTTTTGTGTGGTTATTTGTATCCCGTACATGTGTAGAGATCTAAAAATTTATTAAAAAAAAAATCAACATAAGAGGGACTCAAATAAATTAAATTCTTTAAAAAGATCAAACATGTTTAAGTCTTTCAGTTCTAATACCTAAAATTAATGTACTTTATAATTAAGAATAAATCAGAACATATAATAATACATTGTAAGACGTGCATAAAGACAACAGCAGAAATTTAAAATGTTCGAACATAGCATACAACATTCCAACAAGAAAACAATTAATATTGCAAATTATTAAATTAAATATTGCTTTGAAGACTTGTACAATTATTCAACCACAAATAACATTTACTACATCTCAACTTCTTGAAATTAAAAATCATTGACTAGCTTACAATATTTTTTTTATCATTTTCATAAACAGTTATTGCACAATCAAATATTGTGGTTTAAGATGATCTGGTGTGATAAAAATAACCACAAATGCCCACTTATCTAGAATCTGTTTTAAATTCAAAATAGGCAGAATAAGATCAACCCTGAAATGTTCAAGGATTTTGTTTTAGTTAAGAAAAGTTGAATGGGTTAAAAAAATCAGTTAAAAAAGAAATAATATTCATCATTGGCAAAAGGTTGAATAAAATATATTTGATTGTTGTGATGAAGAAAAATCTAATAATATCCTTAAGTAATATAAAACTCCTATTCAAAAAATGTCAATATATCAACATCAATAGAAAAATTATGTATGATCTCCCTTTGTCTGATAAACTGAGAATGCAAGGCACACTATGATGATCAAATACAGTAAATACACAGCAGTGAAATACATAATTAGGTACTAAAACCACTAACAATACATAGCTACATGTACATGTAAACAATTTCTAATTGCAAGGATTAAAAATGTTTGAGTGAAACTAAAATGAAAACCAGCTATTACGATTATAAACATTTACAAAGATATCAACTATTAATGTACCCTTTCCATTCACATTCTGAATTAGCTGACATATAGAAGCTCTCCCATGATATTTTATGGTATAAGATTTTCAATTTTACTATTACTTGACTGTGTTTTCTATCCCTAACCCTTATATTATCAAGGGCAAAGAAAATTACACAGTTGAATTGAAATCATTTTTTTTTTCCAAAAACACAGGGAAAATTTTTTATCAATTTTTTTTAGCCTTTTCTTTTTTAAATATACATGTATTTTTATTTTATGAGCCTAAGTTGCTTCAAATGTATTGTATGCATTTTTTGTGACATATTATCGAACATTGCAGTGTAATATAAAAAATTATTACATGTGATTAATCACCATATATTGAGGCAAATCAGTGATAATTATACATGACTGTAATAAATACCATATAACTTTAAGATTAAAAAATCATTATTCAAGCTAAAGAATATTTAAGTATCTCTATACCAAAAAAGAATGTATGTATTATTCTATAGGTATATATTATCTAAATAATGCTAGTTTACGTGTAAAGGTGATACCCAATGATATAATAATAGCAAACATAAGTACATTTGTAATATGTATGAAATTCAAAGTCAAAAACAAAGGAGAAGTGAATCATTTCTGGAATGACCTCTGATGGTCTTCAACTGAGTCAACCATTTCATTTCGTCTAAGGAATAGTAGATATTTAAAAAGCTCTAAAATAAATTTGCTTTGTCAAATAGCATAATAAATAATCATCCTCTTGCTTGTCAGACTATCATCATAAAATTCTGGATGACATTTATCCAATATAAAACTCAGTCCTGCAATATTCCACACCTTTAGAAGACCTTTTCTCGAAGCTGTATGTCTTTCATTAGGCAGTTGATTTCAGCTCTCATTTCACCATTAAGAAAAATGATGACCAGGAAACCACTTCATCATGCCATGTCTTGCGTCTCTTGGTCTGGGATGGATAACTCTATTTCATCTTTCGGAGGTCTCCTACCAAGACATTTCTGAACCAATGGCAGAAAGTAGAGCATGGCTCCACTAATGGCTACCATGGTACCCGCAACGTAGAAAGAAATATCATAGCTTCCTGTGCCATCATACAACCAACCTGTAATCATAAAATTCAACATTCATTAGTAATTATATACTGTAGGTACATTTATAAGGACATATTACTGTAATAGTACTGTAACTGAATATCTACTTTTTTTATATTCATGATAGATTTGATCATGCCCCAACCAAATTATCACCTCATAATATTCAAAGAATGATTTCTTCTTACTGATATTTATGTAATTTTCAGCAATTGTTCAAGTAATTATTTGAATGTAAATAAGCAAACCCTCCATGCACCTTGATTATACGTCATTTGAATTTATTGGACTGTATAGTACAAAATCCATATGTAGTGTTATCACCGGCAAAGAACTGAAAAATGGAATTATATATACATCTCTCTCTCTCTCTCTCTCTCTCTCTCCATACCAGCAATTGGAGGTCCAATGAATGTGGCTAGACCTTGGAACATCAACAGCAGTCCAAAGGCATTGGTCAGTTTGGCAAGCCCAAGGAGGTCCACAAGGACAACTGAGGTCAGTCCCACATACACTCCTATAACCCAGAAAAAAATACAATGAAAAATTCTAGCAGTATATGCACATGTAGGAAACATTCAGCAAGTTTCTACTACTCTGAAAAGAGTCCCATATGGACCTTTGACACGGTCAAAATAGACCCCATCACAATAACTGCAATACTATACTCTCTTGCAGGGCAAATTAATATACATGTACTTTGCTGCAGATTTAGTCATTGATAATTAAATGATGTACGTACCAGTGAATGAAACAAATTGACTGTATCATCATATTTCACCAAACAATGCCATTATGTCCAGCAAAAGAGCAGCATAGCAGTTACTATGAAGGAGTCTATACAGCTCTGAGAAAGAGCCGGAAAAAATGCTTTTTAATAATAACATAATACTTTTTGAAGCATGACTTTATGTGCTATGTCTCTTAACAGCATCTACGTATATATGTCTGTAAAATTATTATTAAGTGTCAATAAAGCTATATACATGTATAGCCATTCCTTGATCATTTCTTGTCCTGTGTCGACGAATAAATTGTACTAAAGACATAAAAGGAGTCGTATCTTTAGGCAAACTTAAGCATAAAGTTATTGCTTTGATACCTGAATATTCCTTGGTTATTTTAAACATATAGCCATCATGATCAGCTGATGGTTCAAATCATCATCATGTGATTGACAACTCTCAAAAACACTCCAAAGTTACATGACAATGGTACACGACAGATTTAGAAAAACACCACTTGTGCCACAGTACTTGAAACAGTCGAAATTTTTAATGACACTTGTATCATGTGTATGGATAAACATAGAGGAACATATAGCATTCATAAATTCATCATGCACGTAAGAAAGAGCCCTTGAACATCTCTTATTTGCTCTTACGGCATATATTTTAGGATTGTCAGTTTTATTTTGGAAGAAAATTAAAATGCAGAGGTAAAGTGGGAA